>NC_029781.3:42954572-42954958 GCF_000817695.3 Arachis duranensis
CAAGATGAAAATACAATAGTAAAAGATCCTACTTATAGAGAACTAGTAGCCTAGGGTGTACAGAGATGAGTAAATGAAATAAAAATCCACTTCCGGGCCCACTTAGTGTGTGCTTGGGCTGAGCATTGAAGCATTTTCGTGTAGAGACTCCTCTTGGAGTTAAACGCCAGCTTTGGTGCCAGTTTGGGCGTTTAACTCCCATTCTTGTGCCAGTTCCGGCATTTAACGCTGGAATTCCTGAGGGTGACATTGAACGCCGGTTTGGGCCATCAAATCTTGGGCAAAGTATGGACTATCATATATCGCTGGAAAGCCCAGGATGTCTACTTTCCAACGCCGTTGAGAGCGCACCAATTGGGCTTCTGTAGCTCCAGAAAATCCACTTC
>NC_029781.3:42955050-42956522 GCF_000817695.3 Arachis duranensis
TGTCCCTCAATTTCAGCCAGAAAATACCTGAAATCACAGAAAAACACACAAACTCATAGTAAAGTCTAGAAAAGTGAATTTTAACTAAAAACTAATAAAAATATACTAAAAACTAACTAGATCATACTAAAAACATACTAAAAATAATGCCAAAAAGCGTACAAATTATCCGCTCATCAGATAGGCAGATTTTCGGTGAGTTAAGAACTATACTTGCAATGTAACCATTTTAATAAATTTTTAATTCACCAGCTTCTGCATCTCCAAAAATTTTTGGTGCCATTGCCGGGGAGTTGCAATAGAGTGCTTATTTTATTAATTAGAATTTATTTATTTGCATTTTCTTTAATTTTGCTACTATGAGCTGCGTGTTTCTTCTGTCAAATGACACGTTCACTTCCTGATCCGCGCTTGCTAATATTCGATCCTGAAATTGAAAGAACAATTTCACGAAGAAGGCGAGAACAGCGTAGGTTAGTCCGCTCTGAGGGCAGATTTGAAAGTGAATCTGAGGAAGAAACCAGCCCCCGTTCTACTGATTCGGTTGTTTTACGTGGAGAAAACATGGCAGCTAGAAGAATTACCATTCAGGAGGAAGGAGCTTCTGATTTTACACTGCAACCGTTTCAAGCGCATCATCCAGCGGTAGCTACGGATTTTGAAATAAAGACCGCACTGCTAAATTTGATGCCGAAGTTTCATGGCCTACCTGCTCAAGAGCCTATCAAGCACTTGAGAGATTTCCAGGCAGCCTGTTCTACTGTCTTCAATTCTGCTGAAAGCTTTTCTGTTCTTTCTTGAGGGAAAAGCAAGAGTGTGGTACTACACTCAACCTCTAGCAAACGTATCCAACTGGGATACACTCAGAAAGGAGTTCCTGGAGAAATTCTTCCCATCTGAAGTTACTGATAAATTGAGGAAGGATATCTCTACAATTGTTCAGGATGACAATGAGACTCTCTTTGAATACTGGGAGCGCTTCAATAATCTTCTGAAAGCATGGCCCCACCACATGATTGACAAGATCGTGCTACTCAGCTATGTCACACAAGGTATGAGACCCCAAGATAAGACCACATTGGAAAGTGCCAGTAATGGGTCTATGAAGAAGTACAAGACCACTGATGAAGCTTGGCAATTAATCAGTGATTTAGCTGAATCTACTCGGAACCACAGACAGAAGCAAGGCCATTCAAGGGCCATTGCAGAAGTATCTTCTGGCATAGAGACTGCTGCTCTAAATCGAAGCATCTGTGAAATGACCAACCTGCTGAAGCAAATGCAGTTAAATCAACAAGCTCAGAAAACTAAACCGCAGTAAAACCAACAACTAGTTCCACAAAGAATTTGCAAAATTTGTGCTGATTACAGCCATTACACTGATGAATGCCCGCAGCTCCAACAAGAAGACAACATGGTGGCATCCACTCATAACTTCTATGACCGCCCCAACCAAGGGTACAATCAAAGTG
>NC_029781.3:42956726-42959247 GCF_000817695.3 Arachis duranensis
AATCAGCAGCAAACCTCTCAATTTACTCATTCTTCTGCATCTTCTAATGAAGAATTATTACAAGCTTTTGAGAAAAGACAACTGGCAATGGAAAATACCATCGTGAACAGTATTAACGCCAGTCTGAATGGTTTCACCTCTACTCTGCAAGCTTTTATGACACAACTTGGCTCAGCACAAAATTCCAATAACCAACCTTCAAGCACCACTAGAATCCCCTCTCAATCATTACCCAGTCCAAAGGGAAGCATTAATGCCATCACACTGAGGTCCAGAACCACACTGCAGGAGAGGAATCAGGAGGAACCAAGCTCACCAGAATACGCCTCAGCTTAAGAGGTGGTAGAAATCGAAGATGTTGAAGAGGAAGAGGATATACAGGACATAGCCGAAGAAGAGATAGCTCAACCACATGAAGAGGCACAAAAAGGTGCAGGCACCACAGAAAACACTACTCCCATTCCATTTCCACAACTTGCAAGGAAGCCTAGGAAGTTAGTTGTACTATTGGTGGTGTAGTAATTTATGATTGCATGTGTGATTTAGGAGCATGTGTCAGTATAATGCCTTTTTCTATATATGATGTTTTAAGGCTCCCTCCCTTAAAAAGGTCGGCAGCTTATTTTGTTTTAGCAGATAAAAGCATTATTACAGTTGCTGGAGTTGCTGAAGATGTTTTGGTGAACATTAAAGGGCTCACATTTCCCACTGATTTTTATATCTTGGAGATGCCCTATAATGATTCAGATAAGCCATCATCAATCCTACTTGGAAGACCATTCTTGAAGACATCAAAATTCAAATTGGATGCTTTTTCAGGGACATACTCCTTTGAAATAGATGGCCGCATAGTAATCTTCAATCTGAATGGAGTCATTGACAACCCCCCAGAAGATCGTTCTATCTTCCAGTGTGATGTCATAGACGAAAGTGTGGCTGAAGTTCAAAAGAAAGAGTTTGAAGAGAGGTACACTGGACAAGGTCCAAGTGTGGGGACCCTCTTAACTGACAATGAGGACACTTCGCCATTTTCACAAGCCCCAGATAACCCAAAGCCTGTCCATGATCAAAAGTTAGAATTGAAACCTCTCCCTCTACATCTCAAATATGCTTACCTTGAGGATGAGTAGAAGCTTCCGGTTATTATTGCAAGAGAACTGACTTCTCAACAAGAAGAACAACTACTTGATGTGTTGAGGAAGCATAAGAAGGAAATAGGGTGGAGTTTGGCAGACATAGTGGGAATCAACCCTCAAATATGCGAGCACAGAATATTTTTAGAAGAGGGAGCAAGACCTATCCGTCAACCACAAAGAAGATTGAATCCTACCATCTTGGAAGTTGTCAAAAAGGAAGTGACCAGACTATTGGAGGCCGGTATCATATATCCCATTTCAGACAGAGAATGGGTAAGCCCAGTGCAAGTGGTACCCAAGAAGTCTGGAGTCGCTACAGTGAAAAATGAGCATGGAGAGCTCATAGCA
This sequence comes from Arachis duranensis, assembly GCF_000817695.3. NCBI lineage: Eukaryota > Viridiplantae > Streptophyta > Magnoliopsida > Fabales > Fabaceae > Arachis > Arachis duranensis. The sequence goes on from NC_029781.3 coordinate 42,958,211, forward strand.
ACTAGAGTTCAGAATGTTTGGAGAGTCTGTATTGATTACAGGCGTCTCAACCAAGCTACTCGTAAGGATCACTATCCACTTCCATTCATTGATCAAATACTGGATCGCCTGTCAGGTAAATCACATTATTGCTTTTTAGATGGTTACACAGGTTATTTCCAGATTCATATAGCTCATGAGGACCAGGAAAAGACTACTTTTACATGTCGTTTTGGAACCTATGCTTATAAAAGAATGCCCTTTGGCTTGTGCAATGCACCAGCTACTTTCCAAAGGTGCATGATGAGTCTTTTCTCTGATCTTATTGAGGACTGTATGAAAGTTTTTATGGATGATTTTAGCATTTATGATGATTCTTTTAACCTTTGCTTAGATGGATTATCTAGAGTATTAGATAGATGTATTAATACAAACCTTGTATTGAATTTCGAAAAATGCCACTTTATGGTAAAGCAAGGGATTGTATTGGGACATGTGGTATCTAATAATGGCATTTCTGTAGACCCAGCAAAGGTGAATGTTATTTCTAGTTTACCTTACCCCTTTTCTGTGAGCGAAGTCCGTTCGTTCCTTGGCCATGCAGGTTTCTACAGGAGATTTATTAAGGACTTTAGTAAGGTGGCACTTCCCTTATCCAGATTACTACAAAAGGATACTGAGTTTGAGTTCAGTGAGGATTGCAAACAAGCATTTGATAAGCTAAAGACTGCTCTAACTCAAGCTCCAATTGTGAGAGGACCCGACTGGAGCCAGCCATTTAAAATCATGTGCGATGCTTCCAACCATGCAGTAGGAGCAGCACTGGCTCAGCGTGAAGGTAAAAATACTTTTGTTATTGCCTATGCGTCTAAGACTTTAGACACTGCCCAGTCCAATTATACCACTACTGAGAAAGAGCTACTCGCTATTGTTTTTGCTCTGGATAAATTTCGGGCTTATTTACTTGGTACTAGAGTAGTAGTGTATTCGGACCATGCAGCTCTAAAGTATCTATTAGCTAAAAAGGAGTCCAAACCAAGGCTCATACGTTGGATACT
>NC_029781.3:42959406-42971552 GCF_000817695.3 Arachis duranensis
CACATTTTTCTAAACATCAAAGAGACAAGCTGAAAAGCGAGTCTAAATATTATATATGGGATGACCCATATTTATGGAGATGTGGCGCTGACCAGATAATTAGACGTTGTATACCTCAATCAGAATTCCAGTCTATTTTAGAAGCCTGTCACTCATCTGAAAGTGGAGGACATTTTGGCCCTCAACGAACAGCTAGAAAAATCTTAGACTGTGGATTCTGGTGGCCTACTCCTTTTAGAGATGCTTCTGAGTTTTGTAAATCTTGTCACCCATGCCAGAAATTTGGTAACATATCCAAGAAGGATGAGATGCCTCAACAATATATGCTTTTCTGTGAAATTTTTGATGTTTGGGGCATTGACTTCATGGGTCCATTTCCAAATTCTAGTGGATATTTTTATATATTGTTAGCTGTAGATTATGTTTCCAAGTGGGTGGAAGCAATTCCAACCCGCACTGATGATGCTAACACTATTGTTTCCTTTGTGAGAAACCATATTATATGCCGCTTTGGATCACCACGAGTGATCGTGAGCGATCAAGGCACCCATTTTTGTAATAGGAGACTAACCGGATTCATGAAGAAGCATGGGATAATCCATAAAGTTGCAACAGCTTACCATCCCCAAACTAATGGGCAAGCTGAGGTGTCAAACAAAGAAATTAAACGTATCTTGCAAAAGATAGTAAAGCCTCACATAAAAGACTGGAGCACCAGACTACAAGATGCACTGTGGGCATATAGAACAGCATACAAGACACCCATTGGGATGAGTCCCTTCCGCTTAGTTTATGGAAAAGCTTGTCATCTCCCAGTTGAAATTGAACACAGAGCCTTCTGGGCAGTTAAAGAGTGCAACAAGGGGATTGAGACTGCTGGAGCTGAAAGAAAGTTGCAACTGCAGGAACTGGAGAACCTTCGCCTAGAAGCTTACAAGAACTCCAGAATATACAAGGAAAAGATGAAAGCTATGCATGATCAAAACATCAAGAAGAGAGAGTTCCAACCTGGAGATTTTGTTCTCCTTTACAAATCTCGACTGAGGCTCATGCTTGGTAAGTTGAGATCAAAATGGGAAGGTCCATACAGAATAGAGAAGGCTGAACCGTATGGAGTTTATCACCTAAGCCATCCTTCAAGTTCTGAACTTATTAAGGTCAATGGACACCGTCTGAAGCTATACCATGGTGAGAAGGTGCAGAAGAGCAAGGAGCTTGAGATCTTCCGCCTGGAAGATCCCTACATAGCAACAGATTGAGCTAGTGGAGCATCCAACTTACGTACGTTAAAGCAAAGTGCTTGGTGGGAGACAACCCACCGCGGTATGATCGTTCTTTTCTTTACTTTTAGTTTTTCTTCTTTAAATAACTATTCTCTTTATTAGTGCTTTCGTGCTCTTTCAATTACATGTCTTTATCTTTCTAAAAAAAAAATTTCGTCGCACGACGCGATCGCACAAGCGACGCGTCCGCGTGGCAGGGGGAGTAAAGAAAAATAAAAATGAACAGAAAGTTACGCAGGAGCAGCGCTGGAGTCGTGCCAAAGGCACAATATACTCCACGCGACCGCGTCGCATGGAAATCATGGCCTCCCACGCGACCGCGTACTACACGCGGCCGCGTGCCCTGCATTTTCGACGTAAAAGGGTGCACAATGCTATATTGTGCGAGAGTGGTGCTGGATTGGTGCTGGATGCACAATCCTTGTCATGCGACTGCGTCGCTGACGCAGCCGCGTCAATTAATTTCTGATGCACACTCACGCGATCGCGTCACCTTAATTTGGCAATTGAATTATATCGAACAGAGAGTTATGCTGGAGCAAGGCTGCACTCGCGCCAGCAGCACAATGTCGGTCACGCGACCGCGTGACCGACGCGATCGCCCCCCTTCCTGACGCGTATCCACGCGAACGCGTATCTTCCGCGGCCGCGTCGCATACGCCGCACAGCTCAACCCAATAAGCCAACTTATCTTATCTTTCTCTTCTCCAAACCCTACTTTTTCTTTTCCCCACTTCTTTCTTCTTTCTCCCTTTCCCCTTCTACCTCACCTTTCACTTTCTCTCTCTCTCACCACCATTAACAAGGTTTTACCTTCTTCTTCCTTCTTCTCTTTTCTATCATTCTTATTATAGTATGTATATATATTATTATTTTCTTTTCTTTATTTTTACTTCTTCTTCTTTTACATGGTGTTAGAAACCTTTTGAGTCATCATTCCTCATTATCTGCTTGTGGATTATTGCGAATTGTTTGACAATTATTTTTCTCCTATTTAAGGGATTGCTTGCATGTTCAATTCCATACTTTTTATATCTTGTTTACCATGCATGCCATGTATTTGTGAAAAAGCCCATATAGCACTATGCACTTTTCTATATTACTTTACTCTACTCTGCAATGCTTGCTTTTCACAAATTCCCTTTCATATTTTATTAATTAAATTTAATTGTCAATACAAACGTGATAGTTAGTTTGTTACAAATGGTAACCTAACTTGGACATTGAATGTTTGATATATGCTACTCATGCCTTTGCCTGCATGCTAATAAACCTCTTACATTCTATTGTCCTACATGCACTTGCTATATTTCCATTGATGAGCTTTTCACATGTAATCCGGACCATGTGTTCATGCCATTTATCTTTATGGTGCATTGACTATCACTTACAATACCCTCTTCCTTGCTTTATCTCTATAAATTGAATTTTCTTTCTCTTCCCTTCTTTCAGGATGGCCACCAAGAAAGGACAAGAGAAAGCCACTTCCAAACCATTAGCAAGAAAAGGAACTAAAAGAGCATTAGTGGCAGAGCCTTCTTCAACCGCAGTCAAGCCCTCAACAAAAATAGTTAAAAGGATAATAAAGGTTGACGACAAAGAGAAAGCGTTTCCAACAAAGGATACTGCGCGATTTCCCAATCGCTACTGTGAGCAGATGTTCCCTATCCAAGCAGAAAGGAACTATAACAATGAATACCTTCTCATCCTCCCGCCCAATATTGCCACCTTTGTTGAGCCACAAATTGAGCGAAGACAATGGGGTTTCCTACGGAGACAGCCAAGACAGGTCAATCTTTCTTGGGTAGTTGAGTTCTACTCCAACTTCTATATACCAACCTTGCAGTCTGTTTATGTCCGGCAGAAGCAAGTCCCTATTACAGAAGAGGCCATTCAGCAAGTTTTGAGTCTTTCCCCTATTCCAAAAGGAATGGACGCTTTTCAAGAAGCCACCCTTCAGCGCCAGAGATACCAATTTGACTGGGACTCCGTTTTCAGAGTCATTGCTTTACCTGGCAGCCGTTGGATCTACGGATACCACCGCAACCGCCCTAAGGGAATCTTGGCTTCCGCACTTACCTTGGAAGCTCACGTATGGGCACAGATCATGTCCCATTACGTCTTTCTAAGCACTCATGAGTCCTCCTTCACTGCGGACATGGCTGTTCTACTATGGTGCATCCTTACAGAGCAACCTCTGAATCTCTCAAGACACATCTGGCATGCTATGGAGCATGTACAAATCGCGGGCAACTTACCTTTCCCCGCCTTGGTCTCAAATCTTGTCTCCGCAGCCGGAGTCTCCTGCAGAGCTGGGGACACCAAAGTCATGCTTCCACGGGATGATCAATATGTCCCTAATGGGAAATACCTCAGACTTTCAGCAACCACTACAAGCCAGCCTACTGAGCCGGTTGGAGATATTCCTTCTTCAACACCACAAGCATCTACCACTGAGAAAGTGCTCCAGCAGATACTTGAAAAGTTGGATTGGCATGCACAAAAAGCAAAGATGAGAGAGCGCCGTAACGAGCGCCGATTCAAACACCTCAAGGAGCTACTCAAGGGACGCTTCAGAGACTTAGACACCCCGGTCTCCACTTCTTTTACCAGCACCGGGAGCCATACTGGTCCCGACTGTGGAGATACTGCCATCAGCCCACCCCTGTTCCTGACAGATGGCACCGAGGACGGTGCAAAGCCTTAAGTATGGGGAGGTCGGTCAGTACCTGACTTCCGGAGGTAAATTCTCTTCTCTGGCACCAATAATTAGGATATTTTAGTTAGATTTTTTCTTTCTTTTATAGAATAGAATAAATTGCATAGGTTAGGATAGTTGCATGCATGTTCTACTTCATTGAAAAGACAATAAGTTTCTTTAAAAAAAATCTATCTTTGGAACAAAATTTCACTAATTTTTTTAAATTTTTATGATAAAATTGCTTGAGTTGTATTTGGAACATGATGTTTGAGCTAAAGAACACACAACCTGTGAAAGATTTAAGCCTTTATGCATGGTTATATTATTTAACCATAATTATGTTATTCTTGTGTGTTTACTTCTCTATGATTGTAATCTATATTTTGTTTTATCTTATATGTCCAATATTTATTATATTTACATTTGGATACCCACTCATGTGAAAATATAAGAATGAAAAATCTATGTGCATTGATAAGCTTTATTTATTCAAAAAAAATATTCAATAAATAAGGGGACAAAATTACCCCAATGTTAAATTCAGAATTCAAAGATCAATGCACATATGATAGAATTAAAATACAAGGTTGAAACATGAGTATGAGTTGAAAAAGGGAATTATGGGTAGCTAGGCATGAATTTAAAAGTATATAGAATATATGTATATTAGGTGAGAGTTTAGGTTAATTAAAGATTCAATTTATAAAGCTCACTTAGCCATATGTATATCCTTACCTACACCTTGGCCCCATTACAACCCTGAAAAGACCTCATGATGTTTGCATTGGTATATTAACTGTTGTTGATTGGTTAGGAGAAAAACAAAAGTTAGAAAGCATGACTAGAGAAGGATAGAGGGATTACCCTATACACTAGAGATTAGAGCGTACATACATTATCAGTGAGGGTTCAATGCTTGAATTTTCATGTTTCCAACCTTCATAAGCTATCTTCTTGCACTTTTATCGGTTTTATTATATGATGATAGAATTAGTGGAATTTGATTTGTAATTGTTTTGAAGGGCTTATTTACTTTTGATCAAGTGGATAATAATCATATAGTTGCATTTATTTATGTATATAGGATTGCATTGTGATGTGTGGAAAACGATCCAACACAAAACTCACCGGCAAGTGTACCGGGTCGCATCAAGTAATAATAACTCACATGACTGAGGTCGATCCCACAGGGATTGAAGGATTGAGCAATTTTAGTTTAGTGGTTGATTTAGTCAAACGAATCAAATTTTGGTTGAGTGGGTTGTATTTAACAGAAGCTAAATTGCTTGGAATGTAAAGGGAGAGGGGGAAATTGCAGTAAATTAAAGAGCAGGAAAGTAAACTTGCTGAATTGTAAAGAACAAGAATGTAAATGACTGAAACTTAAAGTGCAAGAAATGTAAATTGCTTGAATATAAAAGGGGAATTAAGGATTGGGAATTCAGAATTCCAGCAAGAGAAAGTAGATTGCAACAATTAATAAAGTAGAAGATGAATTAGAAGCAATTAGAACTCAAACAGTAAAGAAATTAAGTGCAGCAAAGGTTCACAGAAGAACCAAAAGGAAATTGGGACCTCAGGACTCCAGAGACTAGGTAACAAAGCCTAGATCTCAGTTGCCCTCCCAGATCCAAGTTCTCAAAGCAATTGACAAGAAATTGAAGAAGAAGCAGTAAAGGGGATGTAAGTGAATTCAATTATGCAGAAGAGAAATTAAAGAGCTCTTGAGTGGAGATTAAGACAGAATTTCCTCAATTCTTAACACCCAAAACTCAAAACAAGGAAATGAAAAATTCTCAAGCAAGAACGAGCAAGAAGAGAGATCAATTCTCCTCCCCAATTCTCTGAAACCTCCGTTCAGTCTCTCAAGAAAAGTTGCAAAAATTCAAAGCTCAAAGAAAGTGCAAAATTCAAAAGTCAAGCCAAAAAAATTGCTAATTACATCAAACTAGCTCCTATTTATACACTTTCTATTCTTGGATCTTGGGATTTGGATGGGCTTTTGATTTGGTGAAGAAATGAATTAAATTGGATTTTTAATTCAATTTTTGGCCCAAAAACAATAGCTTCCAAGAGGCTGCCCTGCCCTTGTGGAGGGCAGGGCAGAAAATTGATGCGTGGTGCGTGCGTGGTGCGGGCGTGGTGCGATCTTGGTGCGCAGGATGCTGCCCTGCCCTCGCGGAGGGCAGGGCAGAAAAACAGGATGCTGCCCTGCCCTCACGGAGGGCAGGGCAGAAAATTCTGGTGCGCCAGTTTGGTGCCTTGGTGCGCTGCTGGTGCTGCCGATTGATGCTTTGGTGTGCCAGAATGGTGCGCTGGCCGTGCCACAACAAAATGCTGCCCTGCCCTCGCGAAGGGCAGGGCAGTGTCTCCAAACTGAAGTCCCGCGTTCGAAACTTGGATGCTACACACGCTACCCATTTTCCTTGGCTTTCTTAGTACCAAAGTGAGGCTTAATTCCTTGCTTCCTCATGGTCCCGTGTTCAACTCTTGTGGCAAGCATTGTATGCATTTTCCTTTGATTTTCTTCCCTTAGTGAGCCCGATACTGCCCTTGTGGAGGGCAGGGCAAGGTTTTGTTCTTCTTGATTCCAAGGCACAGATTTGTGCTCTGCCCTTGTAGTGGGCAGGGCAGAGTTGCCTTTCATGCTTTGTTCCCTTATGTTGCCCTCCTAGAGGGCAGTGTGCCCTTGTGGAGGGCAATGCTTGCTTCCCTCCTTCAAAAGCGACGCCTTTTTCTCCTTTGGCCACACTTTCCTAGGCCACGCTTTTCTCTTTTATTCTTTTCTTCACCTACAATAAACCAAAACAACCACTCCAAGTATCACTAAATTCACAAGGCTTATAAATCAATTAAAATTCAATTAAAATTACCTTAAACCTTATGAGTTAACATTAATTTCATGGTGGTTGTTTGATTTAAAGAAGTTATGCATTTTCACTCCAAATCACTTACTTAGGATGCAAGAAAGTGCATAAAGACTAATAAAACAAGTGAAATTAGCTTGAAAAATGGGTATATGATGACTTGTCATCACAACGCCAAACTTAAATCTTGCTTGTCCCCAAGCAAGCATCAAATTTAAGAGCAATTGAAATGAATAAGAAAAGAACACGTATCCTTATTAGGCATATAGCAGAACTTTGATTTATGGGATCTTTATACAGACAATGATAACTCAATTATTGTTGTTGTTACATAGTATACATCTTTCTTCAAAGGCTTGCTAAACTTGCTGTTATAAGACTCACTTTTTAATTACTCCCTTGCTAACTTTTCTTGGGCTTATAATGCTTAACAAGCTTATTAATTTTTTGGAGGCTTGGTGTCCAATGTTGCAGTAGTAGCCTTTGGCTTTAATTTTTTTTCTTTTACTCAACATCTTTCCACCAAAGACACATTGCTCACTAATTCTTCCTAGGATCATTATCTTTATATCAGCAAGCTAACTCACACTTTAATGAAAATGATATTATGCAACAATTATTTCATGAGTTATGCATTTAATCAAACACATATACCACCATTAACTTTCATTATTACTTATGCAACATTGGATATTTCACTTTTCAATTCAAACAAATCTCTTTTATTTAAGCATGTGGGAAACAAAACAAAATTTCAAGCTAAGTGATGGATAACAAGCATTATGCAGATTTAACATTCTTAACAAACAGTTTCACTTGCAACTAGATAAACACTTTAGCAAGACATACAATGGTTTCCAAATTCAAAACATTTCACAGCAGCAAGGATTAAGTTTAGATACAACCTTTGAAGTTGCGGCCCTTTGATTCTTCCTTCTGTTATGTTCTCTTTGAGTTAAGATGCATAATGTCTTCAATTGTTGACTCATGTCCTGCATAATTCTCAAAGTTGCTTGCTTCTCAAGCCCTTAATTGTATGGTTAGTGTGCATAAATTGAGTGTGTCTCTTGGTTTTATTTAGGTGTGAGAACACCAAACTTAATTGTTTGCCACTGCTTCTGATGCAACAGTTAACCATATATGAAACCTTGTGTCCTTGCTAAAGGTTATGAAATTAAAGCTAGAAAGAAGTTAAACAGTTGAATAATGTGTTTGGTTGCTTGGAGCTAGCATCATGCAAGAGGTGAAAATGTTTTTGAGTGAGATTTTTTTTGGGTGGAACACCAAACTTAGAATCGTTCATTCTCCCTTAAATTATTTTGGTGTGCAACACCAAACTTAGCTCCTTGCAATCCATACCAATTATTCAACATTTTTATTGAAAAAGCTATGAAAAAAAACTACCTCAGGTTGGGTTGCCTCTCAACAAGCGCTCTTTTATTGTCACTAGCTTGACATTCCTCCATTTTTACTTCAAGGAGGATTTAGGTTCTGAACCTCTTTTTCTTTGTTCCATTGTCCCCCTAGGTATAGTTTTGCTCTATGACCATTTGCTATAAACCGACTCTTTGTTGCTTCATCTAGCAATTCAATACTCCCATAAGGAAAGACCTTAGTTACCAAGTATGGACCAGTCCACTTAGATTTAAGCTTGCCAGGGAATATTTTGAGTCTTGAGTTGTACAAGAGTACTTGTTGCCCAGGTTTGAATTCTTTCTTCAATACTTGTTGTCCAGGTTTGAATTCTTTCTTCAAAATCTTCCTGTCATGCCATCTCTTGGCTTTTTCCTTGTATATCTTGGTATTTTCATAGGCTTATAGCCTAAACTCATCTAGCTCATTCAGCTGCAATAACCTTTTCTCCCCTGCTGCTTCAGAATCCAGGTTTAGAAGTTTAGTAGCCCAAAAGGCTTTGTGCTCAAGCTCTACAGGGAGATGACAAGATTTGCCATATAACGGCTGAAATGGGGACTTCCCAATAGGAGTTTTGAAAGTTGTTCTGTACGCCCAAAGTGCATCTTCCAACTTCCTAGCCCAATCCTTTCTTGTGCTACCTACTGTTTTTTCTAGGATTTTCTTCAGTTCCCTGTTTGCTAATTCCGCCTGCCTATTAGTCTGAGGGTGATATGGTGTGGCTACCTTATGAATAACTCCATATTTGTGGAGAAGTTTCTCCATTTGTTTGTTACAAAAATGACCACCACCATCACTGATGAGACCCTTGGGTACTCCATATCTAGTAAAGATATGCTTTTTTAGGAATTGAAGGACAATTTGTGCATCACAGGTAGTTGTGGCTATGGCTTCCACCCATTTTGAAACATACTCCACTGCTACCAAGATATATCTGAACGAATAAGAAGGGGGGAAGGGTCCCATGAAATCAATGCCCCATAGATCAAACAATTCTACTTCCAAAATGAAGTTCTGTGGCATCTCATTCCTTCTTGTTAATCCTCCTGCTTTCTGGCATTCATTACATTGGTGGACAAACTCCCTGGCATCTTTGAAAATGGTTGGCCAATAGAAACCACTTTGTAAAATCTTTGCTGCTGTTCTTTCTGGACCAAAATGTCCACCATAAGCTGAGCCATGGCAATGCCATAATATATCTCTTATTTCACTTTCAGGAATACATCTCCTGATTATTCCATCAGAGCACCTTCTGAACAGATAGGGTTCATCCCACAAGAACTTCCTTGCTTCATTGATTAGTTTCTTCACTTGTTGCTTGGTGAATTCTTGAGGTATCTTCCTCCCTACTTTGTAGTTTGCTATATCAGCGAACCATGGTGTTTGTTGGATCAGCATAAGATGTTCATCTGGGAAGCTTTCATTCACAAGTAATGAGGCCTTTTGAATTGTTTCTGGTGGTTAGTGAGGCATTTTGAATTGTTTCTTGTGGCAGCCTTGACAAATGATCAGCAACTAGGTTTTCAGTGCCTTTCCTGTCCTTTACCTCAATGTCAAATTCTTGTAGGAGTAGAATCCACCTGATAAGTCTTGGTTTAGCATCCTGCTTTGACATCAAATACTTGAGAGCGGCATGATCAGTATAAACTAAAATTTTAGATCCTATCAAGTACGATCTAAACTTATCAAATGCATAGACTACAGCTAACAATTCCTTCTCTGTTGTAGTGTAATTTTTTTGAGCCTCATTCAATACTTTACTTGCATAATATATGACATGATGCAAGTTTCTCTTCTTCTGTCCAAGTACAGCACCAATTGCAATATCACTTGCATCACACATGAGTTCAAACGGTAAGTTCCAATCTGGGGGTGTGATAATTGGTGCTGTTGTGAGTTTATGTTTTAAAGTTTCAAAAGCATGTTGGCAATTTTCATCAAAAACAAAAGGTTTATCAATCATTAACAGGTTACTCAAAGGTTTGGCTATTTTAGAAAAATCTTTGATAAACCTTCTATAAAATCTTGCATGCCCCAAGAAACTTCTAACAGATTTCACATTAGTTGGTGGAGGGAGCTTTTCTATTATTTCCACTTTTGCCTTGTCAACCTCTATCCCTTTTCTTGAAACTTTATGACCAAGAACAATCCCCTCAGGTACCATGAAATGGCACTTCTCCCAGTTCAAAACCAAATTAGTTTCTTGGCACCGTTTCAAGACAAGAGTTAGATGGTTTAGGCAAGTATTGAAATTATCACCAAAAACAGAAAAGTCATCCATGAAAACCTCTAAAAATTTTCAACCATATCTGAGAAAATGGAGAACATACACCTTTGAAAAGTGGCTGGGGCATTGCATAATCCGAATGGTATTCTTCTATAAGCGAAAACTCCAACTGGGCATGTGAATGAAGTCTTTTCTTGGTCCTTTGGATCTACCACTATCTGATTATACCCAAAATAGCTGTCCAGGAAGCAATAGTAAGCATGGCCGGCCAATCTTTCAAGCTCTGATCAATGAAAGGAAGTGGGAAATGATCTTTGCATGTGGCATCATTCAGCCTCCTATAATCAATACACATCCTCCATCCTGTCACAGTTCACGTGGGAATGAGTTCATTCTTCTCACTAACAATGACTGTCATTCCTCCTTTCTTTGGTACCACTTGGACTGAGCTTATCCATGGACTATCAGAGATAGGATATATTATCCCTGCATTCCACAATTTCATTACTTCCTTCTGGACAACTTCCTTCATTGCAGGATTTAACCTTCTAGACGACTTCTTTCATTGCAGGGTTTAGTCTTCTCTGAGGTTGAATTACTGCTTTGGAATTGTCCTCCAAAAGAATCTTATGCATACATACCGTAGGGCTGATGCCTTTCAGGTCATCAATGGTCCATCCTAAGGCATCCTTGTGAGCTCTGAGAACATCAAGAAGATCTCCTTCTTCTTTCTTTGTCAAGGAAGAATTAATGATCACTAGGAAGCTCTCTGAAGTGACAAGAAATGTATATTTGAGATGAGAAGGTAATGGCTTCAGTTCTTGCTTTTGCACCTCTTCTTTCTTGCTTGGTTCCACCTCTTTGTCTATGGAAGCCTCAGCCACGTGTTCCTCTATTGTTTCTTGATTGTCTTTTTCTTGCTCATGCTAATTTATGTATAACATTTCTTCCACCAGGCTCTCTATCATATCTACCCTCAAATGATCTTCCTGCTCAGGAGGGTGTTTGGTGGACGAAATTGTGATCACTTGTTCTTTTTACTTGTAGGATGTATACTCTGAGGGCATTGTTTATTTTCACAACTCCGTTCAACTAACCAGCAAGTGTACTGGGTCATCCAAGTAATAAACCTTACGTGAGTAAGGGTCGAATCCACAGAGATTGTTGGTATGAAGCAAGCTATGGTCACCTTGCAAATCTCAGTTAGGCAGATTAAAATTGTTTATGATTTAGGAAATAAAAATAACAAAATAGATTATATGTAAAATAAAGGGATAGAAGACTTATGCAGATTCATTGGTAGGAATTTCAGATAAGCGGATGGAGATGCTGTAGAGCCCAGGGACGCCTGCTCTCCTACTGCTTCTACTCAATCCTTCTTACTCCTTTCCATGGCAAGCTTTGTATAGGGGTTCACCATCAACTGTGGCTACTTTCTTCCTCTCGGGGAAATACCCTGTGCGGCTGTCACTCGCACAGCTAACTAGTCTGGAGGCATCACCCATGGCTAATGGCTACATCCCATCCTCGCAGTGAAAACTAATGCACGCACTCTGTCACAGTACGGCTAATCACCGGTTGGTTCCCACTCCTACTGGAATAGAATCCCTCTTTTGCGTCTGTCACTAACGCCCAGCAGGTTAAAGTTTGAAGCA
>NC_029781.3:42973761-42974423 GCF_000817695.3 Arachis duranensis
ACATAGATGGCATATGAGGTGGGGGAAGGCTAGCCGTGCCATGTATGAAGGCTTGTTGGCTATTTTGTAGAGTTCATTGGATATGACTTCATGAACTTCCACTTCCTCTCCAATCATGATGCTATGAATCATGATGGCCCGATCCACAGTAACTTCAGATCGGTTGCTTGTAGGGATGATGGATCTTTGGATGAACTCCAACCATCCTCTAGCTACAGGCTTAAGGTCCAATCTTCTTAGTTGGACTGGTTTGCCTTTGGAGTCTACTCTCCATTGGGCGCCTTCCACACAAATGTCCATTAGGACTTGGTCCAACCTTTGATTGAAGTTGACCCTTCTTGTATAGGGGCGTTCATCACCTTGCATCATGGGTAGATGAAACGCCAACCTTACATTTTCCGGACTGAAATCTAAGTATTTCCCCCGAACCATTGTGATATAGTTCTTTGGATTCGGGTTCATACTTTGATCATGGTTCCTAGTGATCCATGCATTAGCATAGAACTCTTGAATCATCAATATTCCAACTTGTTGCATGGGGTTGGTTATGACTTCCCACCCTCTTCTTTGGATCTCATGTCGGATTTCCGGATACTCATTCTTTTTGAGCTTGAAAGGGACCTCAGGGATCACCTTCTTCTTTGCCACAACATCATAGAAGT
>NC_029781.3:42975672-42976396 GCF_000817695.3 Arachis duranensis
AAATCAGCAGGGATGTAAAGGCCTTCAACCTTTACTAGCACATCCTCTACTATTCCATAAGCTTGTCTTATTGACTTATCTACCAATTGCAATGAGAACAAGGCAGGTTGTACCTCAATGATCCCCAGCTTCTCCATTACAGAGAGTGGCATAAGATTTATCCCTGACCCAAGATCACATAGAGCTTTTTCAAAGCTCATGGTGCCTATGGTACAAGGTATTAGGAATTTGCCAGGATCTTGTTTCTTTTGAGGTAGAGTTTTCTGAATCCAAGTATCTAAATCACTAATGAGCAAGGGAGGTTCACTTTCCCAAGTCTCATTACCAAATAGCTTGGCATTCAGCTTCATGATAGCTCCTAGATATTGAGCAACTTGCTCTCCAGTCACATCTTCATCCTCTTCAGAGGATGAATATTCTTCAGAGCTCATGAATGGCAGAAAGAGATTTAATGGAATCTCTATGGTCTCTAATTGAGCCTCAGATTCCCTTGGATCCTTAATAGGACACTCCTTCTTGCTTGAAGGACGTCCCAGGAGGTCTTCCTCACTAGGATTTTCGTCCTCCTCCTCCTCTATGCATTCGGCCACTTTGATTAAATCAATGGCCTTGCATTCTCCTTTTGGATTTTCTTCTGTATTGTTTGGGAGAATACTGGGAGGAGTTTCAATAACTTTCTTACTCAGCTGGCCTACTTGTGCCTCCAAATTTCTAATGGAGGATC
>NC_029781.3:42979032-42979383 GCF_000817695.3 Arachis duranensis
GCACATGAAAAACAAGAAAAGACACAAAACAAGAAATCATCAAGATCAAACAAGAAGACTTGTCAAGAACAACTTGAAGATCATGAAGAACACTATGAATGCATGGGATTTTTGAAAAAATGCAAGAAAAATTTTAAAAGCATGCAATTGACACCAAACTTAAAAATTAACACAAGACTCAAACAAGAAACACACAATATTTTTGATTTTTATGATTTTCTAATTTTTTTGTATTTTTATTGATTTTTTTTTTTCGAAAAACATTTTTGGAAAACGAAAAATAAAAGAAAAATTTTTGAAAAAAGATTTTTGAAAAGAAAATTACCTAATCTGAGCAACAAGATGAACCGT
>NC_029781.3:42979837-42980761 GCF_000817695.3 Arachis duranensis
GGACGCCTGCTCTCCTACTGCTTCTACTCAATCTTTCTTACTCCTTTCCATGGCAAGCTTTGTATAGGGGTTCACCATCAACTGTGGCTACTTTCATTCCTCACGGGGAAATAACCTGTGCGGCTGTCCCTCGCACAGCTAACCAGTCTAGAGGCATCACCCATGGCTGATGGCTACATCCCATCCTCGCAGTGAAAACTAATGCACGCACTCTATCACAGTACGGGTAATCACCGGTTGGTTCCCGCTCCTACTGGAATAGAATCCCTCTTTTGCGTCTTGTCACTAACGCCCAGCAGGTTAAAGTTTGAAGCAAGTCACGGTCATTCATTACCGGAATCCTACTCGGAATACCACAGACAAGGTGAGACTTTCCGGATTCCCAAGATCCTACTCGGAATACCACAGACAAGGTGAGACTTTCCGGATCCTCATAAATGCCGCCATCTATCTAGCTTATACCACGAAGATTCTGTTGGGGAATCTAAGAGATACACATTCAAGCTCTTGTTGCATGTAGAACGGAAGTGGTTGTCAATCACGTGCATTCATAAGTGAGAATGATAATGAGGGTAATCTGACTCATAACATTCATCATGTTCTTGGGTATGAATGAATATCTTGGAATAACAATAAGAGAGATTTGAATAAAAGAAGATAGAATTTCATTAATACTTGAGGTACAGCAGAGCTCCACACCCTTGATCTATGGTGTGCAGAAACTCCACCGTTAAAAATACATAAGCAAAGAGTTCAGGCGTGGCCGAATGGCCAGCCCTCTCTAACGTGATCAATGATCCCTTAAGATGAAGAATAAAACAAAACTGAGATCAAAGATGTCTAATACAATAGATAAATGTCCTATATATACTAGACTAGCTACTAGGGTTTACATGAGTAAGTAATTGATGCATAAATCCACTT
>NC_029781.3:42981795-42983520 GCF_000817695.3 Arachis duranensis
TTGATGTTGTTTTGGATTTGGTTCTTCCATGATCTGCTTTCCTTTCTTTAAATTTTGTGGTTGATTGTTCTCTTCTGTGAGCCTTTCTGGGACATTCTTACTTGTTATGTCCTTGTTGTTAGCTTTATCTTTCTCTGTTGGTTCTTTGTCACTCTCCATGAACTTCTTGGTTGCCCTTTTATTACTATCTACCAATGTCTTCCCACTCCTTAGTTGTACAGATTTGTATTCTTCTTTTGGATTAGGAATGGTATCACTTGGTAGTGAGCTTGAAGGTCTCTCAATAGAAATCTGCTTGGAAATTTGCCCAATTTGCCTTTCTAAGTTCTTCATGGATGCTTCTTGGTTCTTTGTTGTCAATTCTTGGTTCTTCATCATTTTCTCCATGAGCATCTCTAGATTGGTGATCCTCTGGGAATCTTGTGAGATTGGTTTGTTTTGGGGTGTTGATGGATGATGATAGGTGTTTTGATTTGTTGGGTGGTTATTGGGTGGATACTGGTTAGAGTTGGGGTAATTATTTTGTGGTTTTCTGTATGTATTTTGGTTAGTGTTTGGCTGGGGGTTGTGGTTTGTGCTTTTCCAATTATTCTGATTTGTGTTTCTTTGCCATGGTTGTTGGTTTTGATTATGGTTGTCTCCCCATCTGAGGTTGGGATGGTTCTTCCAAGATGGATTATAAGTGTCACCGTAGACTTCATTTGTTCCAGGATTTTGGTTGTGCATGTACTGGACTTGCTCTTGCTGTTGTTCCTCTTGAGTTTCTTCACTTTGCACCCAAGTAGTTGGTGGTTGGCTTGTGGCACTCACTGATGCAACTTGCAAGCCATTAATCCTTTTGGCCATTTGCTCAAACTGTTGTTGAATCTGCTGCTGCATTATCTTGTTCTGAGCTAGAATTGAATCCACTCCTTCCAACTCCATTACACCTCTTCTTTGTGATGGTTGGCATTGTCTTTGATGAGCAAAGAAATATTGGTTATTGGCCACCATATCAATGAGGTTTTGAGCTTCCTCTGTAGTTTTCATGAGTTGCAAAGAGCCTCCAGCTGAATGATCAAGTGCTTCTTGAGCCTTAAGAGTGAATCCTTCGTAGAAGTTCTGCAACTTGTCCCACTCAGTGAACATCTCTGGTGGACATTTCCTCAATAGTGCCTTATATCTTTCCCATGCTTCATATAAGTTTTCAGCCTCCATTTGAGTGAATGTCTGCACCTCAGTCTTCAATCTTAGGATCCTTTGAGGGGGATAAAATTTGGCAAGGAACTTGCTTACCAAGTCATCCCAAGTTTTGATGCTCTCTTTTGGAAATGTCTCTAGCCATTGAGTGGCTTTGTCTCTGAGAGAAAATGGAAAGAGCAACAACTTATAGCTGTCAGGAGGCACACCATTGGTTTTCACAGTATCACAAATCCTCAAGAAGGTAGATAAGTGTTGATTTGGGTCCTCCAATGGCCCTCCTCCAAAAGAACAGTTGTTTTGAACCAAAGTGATGAGTTGTGGCTTTAGTTCAAAATTGTTTGCATTGACATTAGGAGGAAGATCCACAGTGTCTAGCATTTGCAAATGTGTATGAAGCCAGGACTCTTCTTTGTTGTTGGTTATTGTTGGCACCTCCTCCTGGTTGATTGAGATTTGATGGATCTCCTTCCATTTCTTGGAATTCCTCCTCAGATTCTTCCTCTCCAATAACGTTCTTCCCTCTTTCAGCTCTTCTTATTCTTC
>NC_029781.3:42983740-42984857 GCF_000817695.3 Arachis duranensis
AAAAGAAAAAGTGCTTGATCTAGACCTCCACTTCACTTAATCATTGTCAATCTATTTCAATCCCCGGCAACGGCGCCAAAAACTTAATGTGTGGAAAACGATCCAACACAAAACTCACCGGCAAGTGTACCGGGTCGCATCAAGTAATAATAACTCACATGAGTAAGGTCGATCCCACAGGGATTGAAGGATTGAGCAATTTTAGTTTAGTGGTTGATTTAGTCAAACGAATCAAATTTTGGTTGAGTGGGTTGTATTTAACAGAAGCTAAATTGCTTGGAATGTAAAGGGAGAGGGGGAAATTGTAGTAAATTAAAGAGCAGGAAAGTAAACTTGCTGAATTGTAAAGAATAAGAATGTAAATGACTGAAACTTAAAGTGCAAGAAATGTAAATTGCAGTAACTTAAAGTGCAAGAAATGTAAATTGCTTGAATATAAAAGGGGAATTAAGGATTGGGTATTCAGAATTCCAGCAAGAGAAAGTAGATTGCAACAATTAATAAAGTAGAAGATGAATTAGAAGCAATTAGAACTCAAACAGTAAAGAAATTAAGTGCAGCAAAGGTTCATAGAAGAACCAAAAGGAAATTGGGATCTCAGGACTCTAGAGACTAGGTAGCAAAGCCTAGATCTCAATTGCCCTCCCAGATCCAAGTTCTCAAAGCAATTGACAAGAAATTGAAGAAGAAGCAGTAAAGGGGATGTAAGTGAATTCAATTATGTATAAGAGAAATTAAAGAGCTCTTGAGTGGAGATTGAGATAGAATTTCCTCAATTCTTAACACCCAAAACTCAAAACAAGGAAATGAAAAATGCCCAAGCAAGAACGAGGAAGAAGAGAGATCAATTCTCCTCCCCAATTCTCTGAAACCTCCGTTCAGTCTCTCAAGAAAAGTTGCAAAAATTCAAAGCTTCAAAGAAAGTACAAAATTCAAAAATCAAGTAAAAGGTCCTAATTACATCAAACTAGCTCCTATTTATACACTTACTATTCTTGGATCTTGGGATTTGGATGGGCTTTTGATTTGGTGAAGAAATGAATTAAATTGGATTTTTAATTCAATTTTTGGCCCAAAAACAATAGCTTCCAGGAGGCTGCCCTGCCCTTGTGGAGGG
>NC_029781.3:42985008-42992083 GCF_000817695.3 Arachis duranensis
CCGTGTTCAACTCTTGTGGCAAGCATTGTATGCATTTTCCTTTGATTTTCTTCCCTTGTGAGCCCGATACTGCCCTTGTGGAGGGCAGGGCATGGTTTTGTTCTTCTTGATTCCAAGGCACAGGTTTGTGCTCTGCCCTTGTAGTGGGCAGGGCAGAGTTGCCTTTCATGCTTTGTTCCCTTATGTTGCCCTCCTAGAGGGCAGTGTGCCCTTGTGGAGGGCAATGCTTGCTTCCCTCCTTCATAAGCCACGCTTTTTTCTCCTTTGGCCACACTTTCTTAGGCCACGCTTTTCTCTTTTATTCTTTTCTTCACCTACAATAAACCAAAACAACCACTCCAAGTATCACTAAATTCACAAGGCTTATAAATCAATTAAAATTCAATTGAAATTAGCTTAAACCTCATGAGTTAACATTAATTTCATGGTGGTTGTTTGATTTAAAGAAGTTATGCATTTTCACTCCAAATCACTTACTTAGGATGCAAGAAAGTGCATAAAGACTAATAAAACAAGTGAAATTAGCTTGAAAAATGGGTATATGATGACTTGTCATCACATTGCATTTCATGAGTTTCTGCATGTTCATACCTATTTCCTTGTCTCCTTCAATTTAGCATGAGGACATGCTAATGTTTAAGTGTAGGGAGGTTGATAAACCACTATTTTATAGTTTATATTGTGTTTAATTGTGTGGTTTTGTCGTGATCCTTACCCACTTATTCATCAATTTGGCATGCATTTAGATTTCCTTCCTGAATTTATTACATGTTTGAAAATTGCTTCCTAGAGACTTTAATTATTTAATTTTAATTCTCTTTTATTCCATTCGATGCCGTAATCTGTGTGTCAAGCGTTTCAGGCTTTATAGGGCATGAATGAGACGGAGATTGGAGAATAAGCTAGCAAAAATGGAAGGAACACAAGAGTTTGAGGAGATAACCAGCGAAAAGTGGCGCGGTCGCATGGCTCACGCGACCGCGCGAAGGAGCGCAAATTGCAGTGACGTGGCCGCATGGCTTGCGCAGCCGCACGGATTGGAAAGCACAAGCAACGCGGTAGCGTGGACGACACGAACGCGTGAAGAGGAAAACCGCCAGCGACGCGTCCGCATGGACGACGTGATCGCGTGACATGCGCGATCTGCATAAACTGCAGAATCTGAAACCAGCGATTTTGGACCTTATTTCGGCCCAGTTTTCGGCCAGGAACAGCAGACTAGAGTCAGAGAATATGCAGAAACAACAAAAAAAGAAAGACATTCATGGAGTAGTTTATATCTAGTTTTTGACTCTCTTAGGTTTTTTTTCTCTCGAGTTTTGAAGAATTTTAATTTTCAATTGATCTTAGCATTGGAACATTGAGAAGAGTTATTTTCCTCATCAAGACTTTACCACTCTAGTTTGTTCTCTTAACTTGGTTTTATTCTTCCATGTTCTTTGTTATGTTCAATTTTGTCATTCAGGTATTTTTATGATTAATTAATGCAAGGATTATTTCTTTTTAATTTAAATTCCATTCCAATAATCATGTCTTCTTTTAATTCCCTTTCATGTGCCATGGATTCTTTATTTACAATGCGTGAGTAGTTTCATTACTTGATGGGGAGTTGATTAAAAGAAACTCTTGTGTTGGAAGGATTGAAAGAAAAATTTGTAATTGGGTTGAATGTTGGATTGCTATCCTGTCACCGCCGCCAATCCCTTTGAACTAAGTGGGTTGCAACTTGTGAACAGATCTGGCATTTCCACTTGTTTGACTTTCTCTTACCTAGTAAGGGATAACCAAACAGAACAACTATTAATTATAAATTAATCTTACAATGACACCATCAATGATAGAGATTCTAACCAATCAATTCCCAGTCAAGGCCTCTTATTTTTATTATTTAAAATTCCTCAATTTAAATCCCAATTTACTTAGCTCAACTCTTTTTGGAATATTTGATTAATAAAACAGCACATTTTTCTGTAACTCGTTGGGAGACGACCTGGGACTTAAAACTCCCAGTAATTTTAATTTAAACTTTCAATGACATATTTCTAAATTGATAGGCAGATTTTCGGTGAGTTCCATCAAACATGATCCAGGATTTCTACTCAAATCTGTGGCTAACAGATAAATAGAGAATGACGGGAACTGCCTTCCATACCTTTCGAACTATGGTCAGAGGGAAGACTATTTACTTCTACCTTGACAAAATAAGAGAGGTCTTCAAATTGCCTCAACTACAAGCTGATCCAAAATCCTTTAATAGGAGAATGGTGAGAGTAGATAAGCGTTTGGACCAAGTTCTAGAGGACATATGCCTCCCTGGAACTAAGTGGATAACCAACTCAAAAGGTGTCCCAAACCAACTCAAGAGAGGAGATCTCAAACCAATCGCTAGGGGCTGGTTGGACTTCATTGGGCATTCTATACTGCCCACTAGCAACCGTTATGAGGTTACTGTCAAAAGAGCAGTGATGATTCATTGCATTATGCTGGGAAACAAAGTGGAGATTCATCATCTGATTTCTTGTGAGATTTACACAATTGCAAATAAGAACTCCACTGAAGCCAAATTTGCTTACCCAAGCTTAATCTCTCTGCTATGTAAAGATGCTGGGGTAAAGATGAGTTTATCTCAGTCGAGCATCCAATCACCAAAAAGTCAATGGAGGGACAATAAGTGCACGACAACTCCATCAAGAGGAGGGCGCAGGAATTCCTCCCAGAAATCCCTCAAATTGACTACTAGACCCACCTAGAAGCATCTGTCACCAAGTTGCAAGAAGCTATAGATCAACTTAAAGAAGCTACAAACTACTTAAGGAACAAGAAAAGCAAGGGCGTGAGCTACAGGAGCTGAAGCGCTAAAAGCTCTCCCTTGAGGGACCAGACATCCCACAGATTAAAGGAGCATCCATCTCCTAAGATAAAGGTTGTTGAGTCCTAATCTTGAACTTGTGATAAATTTTATTATTAAAAACCTATCTTAAGAATTACATGAGTATTAGACTAAAATAGTAGATTTTTATTTTTATTTCCAAGTAAGCTATAATTTATTCTTCTCATCATCACTAAACATGAATAAAATAGTAGATTTTTTTTAGAATAAGGAGGCAATTGTTTCAAGTTTTCAATAAGAAAAATTCTAATTATTTTTATGTGGTGGCAACACTTTTTGTCTTCTGAATGAATGCTTGAACAGTGCATATTTTTTATAGTGAAGTTTATGAATGTTAAAATTTTTGGCTCTTGAAAGAATGATGAAAAGAAAGAGAAGTGTTATTGATAATCTGAAAAATCATAAACTTGATTCTTGAAGCAAGAAAAAGCAGTGAAAAATACAAAGTTTTAAAAAAATGAAAAATAAAGAAAAAGCAAGCAGAAAAGCCAATAACCCTTTAAACCAAAAGCAAGGGTAAAAAGGATCCATAGCTTTGAGCATTAATGGATAGGAGGGCCCAAAGGAATAAAATCCTGGCCTAAGCGGCTAAATCAAGCTATCCCTAACCATGTGCTTGTGTCATGAAGGTCTAAGTGAAACGCTTGAGACTGAGTGGTTAAAGTCGTGATCCAAAGAAAAAGAGTGTGCCTAAGAACTCTGGGCACCTCTAACTGAGGACTCTAGCAAAGCAGAGTCACAATCTGAAAGGTTCACCCAGTTATGTGCCTGTGGCATTTATGTATCGTGTAATATTACTGGAAAACAAGATGCTTGGGGTCACAGCCAAGACTCATAAAGTAGATGTGTTCAAGAATCAGCATATTAAACCTGGAGAATCAATAACACTATCTGAATTCTGAGTTCCTATAGATGCCAATCATTCTGAGCTTCAAAGGATAAATTGAGATGCCAAAACTGTTCAGGAGCAAAAATGCCCCGCTCATTTAATTAGAATCTAAGCTTGACTTAAAACTCTGAGATGTATTACCTCTTGATTTTCTTTCTATCCTATTTTATCTATCTAGTTGCTTAGGGACAAGCAACAGTTTAAGTTTGGGGTTGTGATGAGCGGATATTTTATACGCTTTTTGGTGATATTTTCATGTAGTTTTTAGTATGCTTTAGTTACTTTTTACTATATTTTTATTAGTTTTTATGCAAAAATCACATTTCTGGACTTTACTATGAATTTGTGTGTTTTTCTATGATTTCAGGTATTTTCTGGCTGAAATTGAGGGACTTGAGCAAAAATCTAATTCAAAGGCTTAAAAAGGAATGCAGATGCTGTTGGATTCTGACCCTCCTGCACGCAAAATGAATTTTCTGGAGCTACAAAAGTCCGATTAGCGCGCTCTCAATTGATAGCGTAAACTGGCGTTTAAACTCCAGCTCTTTACCCTTTTCTGGCATTAAACGCCAGAACTGGCATAAAAGTTGTAGTTTAACGCCCAAACTGGCACCAAAGCTGGCGTTTAACTCTAGGAATAGCCTATACACGTGAAAGCTTCAATGCTCAGCCCAAACACAAATCAAGTGGGTCCCGTAAGTGGATTTTTGCACTATCAATCTTAGTTTACTCATTCTCTGTAAACCTAGGTTACTGGTTTAGTATAAAAACAACCTTTAGAGATTCATTTTGGACCTCATGACATTTTACATCTGAATTTGTATCTTATATGGCATGAGTCTCTAAACACCATGGTTAGGGGTGAGGATCTCTGTTTTCTATTCAATCACGCTTGTTTCTATTCTAAGATATTCATTCGCACTTTAACATGATGAATGTGATGATCTGTGACACTCATCACCATTCTCAACTTATGAATGCGTGCCTGACAACCACTTCTGTTCTACCTTAGATAGAGTGTGTATCTCTTGGATTCCTGGTTCACGAGTTTGATTACCTCTCCTGACAACAGAGTGTTCAAATCCGTGCAACCAGAGTCTTCGTGGTATAAGCTAGAATCAATTTGACAGCACTTCTGAGATCCGGAAAGTCTAAACCTTGTCTGTGCTATTCCGAGTAGGATCTGGGAAGGGGTGACTGTGACGAGCTCCAAACTCACAAATGTTAGGCACAGTGACAGTGTGCAAAAGGATCAGTGGATCCTATTCCAGCACGAGTGAGAATCGACAGATGATTAGCCCTACGAAACCCGTAGTTGGATCATTTTCACTGAGAGGATGGATGGTAGCCATTGACAACGATGATCCACCAACATACAGCTTGCCATGAAAGGAGCCTTGCGTGCGTGAAGAAGACAACAGTAAGAAAGCAGAGATCCAGAATGCGGAAAGTTTTGTTTCTTTTAATTTTGAAACAAATGTTCCTTCTCTTGGGAACGTGCGAGGGTTTTAATTCCCCATTAACTCCTTAATGCTTCGTTTCTTTCACCTCCCGCTTTCATTTTTGAATTACTTTCTCTTTGTTTCGCTGTAACTTCCCCTCTTTCTATCTTATTCTTCCGTTTCATTTTAACTTGCCTTGCATTTTTTGTGCTTCTCTCTGTGACGCCTTTTGTGTTTGTTGGTGCATCCTTGCTTGAAAGGTGGTTTTGGATTTTGTCTCTTTCAACTTTTTTCTGGCGCTTTCCTCTTTTTCAGGTTGGTTCTTCTTTTCTGTTTCTTTACTTATTTCATCGTTCTTTTCTTTGAAAGTGCTATTTGGTCATGAAAAGCTTTGATCTTGCCTGCATTTGCATTGGAAAGTTTGAATCTTTTCTTCGCCTTTTGACATGATGAGTTTGCTTAATTCTAAAAAAAGTGTTGCTTCTTTTCCTTTTGGTGTACGTTGATATATGAAAGATGATTTTGATAGTTAGTTGTCTTTGTGATTGGAGTGTCGCTTGTTTTGAGGAGAAGGTTATTCTCTTAGTTAGGAGGTATCGGGTCGTAGGTTTTAGTCCTTGCTCTGTTACTGCCTCCAAAGGATGCCCCGGGACTTTGGGTTGTGTCCTGGGGTTTCCTTTTATGTATTTCGCTGGTTGACTCTGAATTTTGTGAGCAACTTAGGAAATTCCATAGGATTTGTAGTAATGGTAGTGATGAGAAGAACTATGAGCTTGTATCCCCTACTTCTAAAGAGAGAGTTTGTTTTTCAACTCGGGCTGCTGGAGATCGCCCTTTTTTCTATGTATATGACTTCTTTTTTGGTCAGATGAATATTACCCTTCCTTTTACACCTTTTGAGACAAACCTGTTGTCATCTTGTAACGTGGCTCCGTCCCAACTCCATCCCAATTCCTAGGGTTTCATAAAAATCTTCCAATTGCTGTGTCATGAATTGGGTGTCCAACCTTCCCAATCCCTTTTCTTTTACCTCTTTGTTCTGACAAAGCCTAGTGTGGTTAAGAAGAAGGCCGCCTGGGTTTCCTTCCGAGCTTCCCAGGGTAAAAAGGTTTTTTCCATGTATCATGAATCCTTTCGTGATTTTAAGAACTATTTTTTCAAGGTCCGAGCTGTTGAAGGAGCTCGACCCTTTTTCTGGATGAGAATGATGAACCTACTTTTCCTTTGGAGTGGCAACAAAATGTAGTGGTATCTAGATATTCCTGGGAGATGTTGGATGAGGTAAAACAAGCCCTTGTAACTGTATTGGAAGAGAACTGGGGGCAGCCTCCTGGTGCACGAAATTGTGATCAATACTTTTCACAACTCAATTAATCCCCGGTGATGAACCCAAAAACTTGGTGTTCAATACCATGGCATAAACACAACTTCGCACAACTAACCAGCAAGTGTACTGGGTCGTCCAAGTAATAAACCTTACGCGAGTAAGGGTCGATCCCACATAGATTGTTGGTATGAAGCAAGCTATGGTCACCTTGTAAATCTTAGTCAGGAAAACTCAAATGGTTATGGATGATGAATAAAACATAAGGATAAAGATAGAGATACTTATGTAATTCATTAGTGGGAATTTCAGATAAGCGTATGGAGATGCTGTGTTCCTTCCATCTCTCTGCTTTCTGAAGACTCTGATCTCACGGAATGGCTGGCTCGGCTGTCAGGCGAGCACTCGGTTGTCAGGCGATCAACCATGCATTGTGTATCAGGAATCCAAGAGATATTCACCCAATCTAAGGTAGAACGGAGGTGGTTGTCAGGCACACGTTCATAGGTGAGAATGATGATGAGTGTCAC
>NC_029781.3:42992212-42993804 GCF_000817695.3 Arachis duranensis
ATTGCATTAATACTCGAGGTACAGCAGAGC
Organism: Arachis duranensis; assembly: GCF_000817695.3. Lineage (NCBI taxonomy): Eukaryota > Viridiplantae > Streptophyta > Magnoliopsida > Fabales > Fabaceae > Arachis > Arachis duranensis. The sequence goes on from NC_029781.3 coordinate 42,992,243, forward strand.
TCCACAACTTAATCTATGGTGTGTAGAAACTCCACCGTTGAAAATACATAAGAACAAGGTCTAGGCATGGCCGAAAGGCTGCCTCCCAATGATCAAAAGATCTAAAGATCAAAAGATTCCAAAGATCAGAAGATGAAAATACAATAGTAAAAGGTCCTATATATAGAAAACTAGTAGCCTAGGGTTTACAGAGATGAGTAAATGACATAAAAATCCACTTCCAGGCCCACTTGGTGTGTGCTTGGGCTGAGCATTGAAGCAATTTCGTGTAGAGACTCTTCTTGGAGTTAAACGCCAGCTTTGGTGCCAGTTTGGGCGTTTAACTCCCATCCTTGTACCAGTTCCGGCGTTTAACGCTGGGAATTCTGAGGGTGACTTTGAACGCCGGTTTGGGCCATCAAATCTTGGGCAAAGTATGGACTATCATATATTGCTGGAAAGCCTAGGATGTCTACTTTCCAACTCCGTTAAGATCGCGCCAATTGGGCTTCTGTAGCTCCAGAAAATACACTTCGAGAGCAGGGAGGTTAGAATCCAACAGCATCTGCAGTCCTTTTTAGTCTCTGAATCAGATTTTTGCTCAGGTCCCTCAATTTCAACCAGAAAATACCTGAAATCACAGAAAAACGCACAAACTCATAGTAAAGTCCAGAAAAGTGATTTTTAACTAAAAACTAATAAAAATATACTAAAAACTAACTAGATCATACTAAAAACATACTAAAAACAATGCCAAAAAGCGTACAAATTATCCGCTCATCACAACACCAAACTTAAATTGTTGCTTGTCCTCAAGCAACTGAAAATCAAATAAGATAAAAAGAAGAGAATATGCAATGAATTCCAAAAACATCTATGAAGATCAGTATTAATTAGATGAGCGGGGCTTTTAGCTTTTTGCCTCTGAATAGTTTTGGCATCTCACTCTATCCTTTGAAATTCAGAATGATTGGCTCCTTTAGGAACTCAGAATCTAGATAGAGTCATTAATTCTCCTAGTTAAGTATGATTATTCTTGAACACAGCTACTTGTTGAGTCTTGGCCGTGGCCCAAAGCACTCTGTCTTCCAGTATTACCACCGGATACATACATGCCACAGACACATAATTGGGTGAAGCTTGTCAGATTGAGACTCAGCTTTGCTAGAGTCCCCAATTAGAGGTGTCCAGGGTTCTTAAGCACACTCTTTTTGCCTTGGATCACAACTTTATTTCTTTCTTTTTCTTTCTTTTTGTTTTTTTTTTCTCTTTATTTTTCTTTCTCTCTACCTCTTTTTTTTTCGAAATATTTTTTTTTTGTATTCGCTGCTTTTTCTTGCTTCAAGAATCATTTTTATGATTTTTCAGATCCTCAGTAACATGTCTCCTTTTTCATCATTCTTTCAAGAGCCAACATTCATGAACCACAAATTCAAAAGACATATGCACTGTTTAAGCATACATTCAGAAAACAAAAGTATTGCCACCACATCAAAATATATAAACTGTTATAAAATTCAAAATTCATGCAATTCTTCTCTTTTTCAATTAAGAACATTTTTCATTCAAGAGAGGTGATGGAT
>NC_029781.3:42994417-42995432 GCF_000817695.3 Arachis duranensis
GACCTTTGATCAAAGTTGACCCTTCTAGTGTAAGGATGTTCATCTCCTTGCATCATGGGCAAGTTGAATGCCAACCTTACATTTTCCGGACTAAAATCCAAGTATTTCCCCCGAACCATAGTAAGACAATTCTTTGGATCCGGGTTCACACTTTGGTCATGGTTCTTGGTGATCCATGCATTGGCATAGAACTTTTGAACCATTAAGAATCCGACTTGTTGAATGGGGTTGGTAAGAACTTCCCAACCTCTTCTTCGGATCTCATGTCGGATCTCCGGATATTCACTCTTTTTGAGTTTGAGTCCAACCTTTGATTAAAGTTGACCTTTTTTGAGTTTGAAAGGGACCTCGGGGATCACCTTCTTCATGGCCACAACTTCATAGAAGTGGTCTTGATGCACCCTTGAGATGAATCTCTCCATCTCCCATGACTCGGAGGTAAAAGCTTTTGCCTTCCCTTTCCTCTTTCTAGAGGTTTCTCCGGCCTTGGATGCCATAAATGGTTATGGAAACACAAAAAGCAATGTTTTTACCACACCAAACATAAAAGGTTTGCTCGTCCTCGAGCAAAAGAAGAAAGAAGAGAGTAGAAGAAGAAGAAAAGAAGGAGATGGGGGAGGCTTTGTGGTTCGGCCAAAGGGGGAGAAAGAGTGTTTAGGTTGTGTGAAAATGAATGAGTGAAGATGGGTTTATATAGGGGTGAAGAGAGGGGTTGGGTTCGGCTATGGGAGGGTGGGTTTGGGTGGGAAAGTGGTTTGAATTTGAATGGTGAGGTAGGTGGGGTTTTATGAAGGATGGATGTGAGTGGTGAAGAGAAAGATGGGATTTGATAGGTGAAGGGTTTTTGGGGAAGAGGTGTTAAGGTGATTGGTGAATGGGTGAAGAAGAGAGAGAGAGGTGGGGTAGGTAGGGATCCCGTGGGGTCCACAGATCCTGAGGTATCAAGGAAAAGTCATCCCTGCACCAAATGGCATGCAAAAATGCGTTTTTAGCCATTTCTGGCGTTAAACGCCGG
>NC_029781.3:42995674-42996322 GCF_000817695.3 Arachis duranensis
TTGAGAGAAGCTCTTCATGCTTCCTCTCCATGGTGACAGAGGGATATCCTTGGGCCTAAAACACCAAGGATTCTTCATTCACTTGAATGATCAATTCTCCTCTATCCACATCAATCACAGCCTTTGCTGTGGCTAGGAAGGGTCTGCCAAGGATGATGGATTCATCCATGCACTTCCGAATCTCTAGGACTATGAAATCAGCAGGGATGTAATGGTCTTCAACTTTTACCAGAACATCCTCTACAAGTCCATAAGCTTGTTTTCTTGAGTTGTCTGCCATCTCTAGTGATATTTTTGCAACTTGCACCTCAAAGATCCCTAGCTTCTCCATTACAGAGAGAGGCATGAGGTTTACACTTGACCCTAGGTCACACAAGGCCTTCTTGAAGGTCATGTCTGCCATACTCATCCTCTTCAGAGGAAGAATACTCATCAGAGCTCATGAATGACAGAAGTAAGTCCAATGGAATCTCTATGGTCTCATTTTGAGCCTCATATTCCCATGGTTCCTCATTGGGGAACTCATTGGAGGCCAGTGGACGTCCATTGAGGTTTTCCTCAGTGGCGTTCACTGCCTCTTCCTCCTCTCCGAATTCGGCCATGTTGATGGCTTTGCACTCTCCTTTTGGATTTTCTTCTGTATTGCTT
>NC_029781.3:42996502-42997196 GCF_000817695.3 Arachis duranensis
TCTGCTTAGAATTCTCCGTCTGTTGCTGAGAAGATGATGGAAAAGGCTTGCCACTGCTAAACCTGTTTCTTCCACCATTATTATCGTTGAAATCTTGTTGATGTCTCTGTTGATCCTTCCATGAAAGATTTGGATGATTTCTCCATGAAGGATTATAGGTGTTTCCATAGGGTTCTCCCATGTAATTCACCTCTTCCATTGAAGGGTTCTCAGGATCATAAGCTTTTTCTTCAGATGAAGCTTCCTTAGTACTGCTTGGTGCATTTTGCATTCCAGACACACTTTGAGAAATCATATTGACTTGCTGAGTCAATATCTTGTTCTGAGCCAATATGGCATTCAGAGTGTCAATCTCAAGATCTCCTTTCTTCTGATTTGTCCCATTGTTCACAGGATTCCTTTCAGAAGTGTACATGAATTGGTTATTTGCAACCATTTCAATGAGTTCTTGAGCTTCTACAGGCGTCTTCTTTAGATGAAGAGATCCTCCAGCAGAGCTATCCAGGGACATCTTGGACAGTTCAGACAGACCATCATAGAAAATACCTATGATGCTCCATTCAGAAAGCATGTCAGAGGGACACTTTCTGATTAATTGTTTGTATCTTTCCCAAGCTTCATAGAGGGATTCTCCTTCCTTCTGTCTGAAGGTTTGGACTTCCACTCTAAGCTTACTCAATTTTTGAGGTGGAAA
>NC_029781.3:42997313-42997839 GCF_000817695.3 Arachis duranensis
CTAGCTCTGTCTCTTACAGCAAAAGGGAATAGCATAAGTCGGTAGACCTCAGGGTCAACCCCATTAGTCTTGACAGTGTCACAGATTTACAAGAATTCAGCTAAAAACCGATGAGGATCTTCCAATGGAAGTCCATGGAACTAGCAATTCTGTTGCATTAGAGAAACTAATTGAGGCTTAAGCTCAAAGTTGTTTGCTCCAATGGCAGGGATAGAGATGCTTCTCCCATAGAAGTCGGGAGTAGGTGCAGTAAAGTCACCCAACACCTTCCATGCATTGTTGGCATTGTTGTTGTTTTCGGCTGCCATGAGTTCTTCTTCTTTGATGATTTCTGTTAGGTCCTCTACAGAGAATTGAGCCTTAGCTTCTCTTAGCTTTCGCTTCAAGGTCCTTTCAGGTTCAGGATCAGCCTCAACAAGAATGCTTTTGTCTTTGCTCCTGCTCATATGAAAGAGAAGAAAACAAGAAAATATGGAATCCTCTATATCACAGTATAGAGATTCCTTTAGGTGTCAGAAGAAAAGAA
>NC_029781.3:42997990-42998772 GCF_000817695.3 Arachis duranensis
TTTCGAAAATTAAGTAAAAGATTTTGAAAACATTTTGAAAAACTTTAATTGATTTTCGAAAACCATGATTGATAAAGAAATCAAGTGATTTTTGAAAAAGATTTTGAAATTAGAAATCAAAAAGATTTGATTTTGAAAATTAATGACTTGGCTAACAAGAAAAGATATGATTCAGACGTTAAACCTTTCTCAACAGAAAAGGCAACATACTTGAAATGTTGAATCAAATCATTAATTGATAGCAAGTATCCTTGAAAATAAAAAGAAATTGATTTTGAAAAAGATTTGATTGAAAAGATTTTGAAAACTTGAAAAAAATCTGAATTAAAAATAGAATCTTCCCTCTTGTGCCATCCTGGCGTTAAACGCCCAGAATGGTGCACATTCTGGCGTTTAACGCCCAAAACTCTACCCTTTTGGGCGTTAAACGCCCAGCCCGGCACCCTGGCTGGCGTTTAAATGCCAGTTTGCCTTCCTCACTGGGCGTTTTGAACGCCCAGCTTTTTCTGTGTAATTCCTCTGCAGTATGTTCTGAATCTTCAATTCTCTGTATTATTGACTTGAAAAGACAAAAATTAAAAATATTTTTGGATTTTTAATCATGAGGAATAAGCAAAATGCAACTAAAATCAAATAACAATGCATGCAAGATACCAAACTTAGCAGTTTGTATACTACTGACACTAACAAAATGAGAATGCATATGAGAAACACAAACACTCAAGTCAAGAGAAATTAAAGATCAGAGTAATGAAATCATCAAGAACATCTTGAAGATCACT
>NC_029781.3:42998933-42999218 GCF_000817695.3 Arachis duranensis
AATTTTTTTGTGCTTTTTCGAAAATTAAGTGGAAAAAGAAAATAAAGGTATCAAAATTCTTAATGAGAATTCCAGTAATCATTGCAATGTTAGTCTAAGACTCCGGTCCAGGAATTAGACATGGCTTCATAGCCAGCCAAGCTTTCAAAGAAAGCTCCGGTCCAAAACACTAGACATGGCCAATGGCCAGTCAAGCCTTAGCAAATCATTGCTCCAATAGCAAGATTGATAGAAATCAACAAGCTCTTGTGATGATAAGTTGAAACCTCGGTCCAATAAAATTAG
>NC_029781.3:42999546-43017474 GCF_000817695.3 Arachis duranensis
ATCATCACATTCATCAAGTTGAAGAACAAGTGATATCTTAGAACAAGAACAAGCGGAATTGAATAGAAGAACAATAGTAATTGCATTAATACTCGAGGTACAGCAGAGCTCCACACCTTAATCTATGGTGTGTAGAAACTCCACCGTTGAAAATACATAAGAACAAGGTCTAGGCATGGCCGTGAGGCCAGCCTCCCAATGATCTAAGAACTAGATGTCCTAAGATGATCTAGAGATCTAAAGTGATCAAAAGATCTCAATACAATAGTAAAAGGTCCTACTTATAGAGAACTAGTAGCCTAAGGTTTACAGAGATGAGTAAATGACATAAAAATCCACTTCTGGGCCCACTTGGTGTGTGCTTGGGCCGAGCAATGAAGCATTTTCGTGTAGAGACTCCTCTTGGAGTTAAACGCCAGCTTTGGTGCCAGTTTGGGCGTTTAACTCCCATCCTTGTGCCAGTTCCGGCGTTTAACGCTGGGAATTCTGAGGGTTACTTTGAACGCCGGTTTGGGCCATCAAATCTTGGGCAAAGTATGGACTATCATATATTGCTGGAAAGCCCAGGATGTCTACTTTCCAACGCCGTTGAGAGCGCGCCAATTGGGCTTCTGTAACTCCAGAAAATTCACTTCGAGTGCAGGAAGGTTAGAATCCAACAGCATCTGCAGTCCTTTTTAGTCTCTAAATCAGATTTTTGCTCAGGTCCCTCAATTTCAGCCAAAAAATACCTGAAATCATAGAAAAACACACAAACTCATAGTAAAGTCCAAAAAAGTGATTTTTAACTAAACTAATAAAAATATATTAAAAACTAACTAGATCATACTAAAAACATACTAAAAACAATGCCAAAAAGCGTACAAATTATCCGCTCATCACCTCCCCATCTCGATACCAAGAAATTTTTAGGAGATCCTTCACTTCTCCGAGTTGAGCTGGGTAGTGGTCAACTTCCTTTGTATATGTTATGTTGCTATATATTGTTGAGTTTATCTCTTTTCTTTTCGATTTATAACTTGGTTTATTTGTTGCATATTTTCAGAGATGGTTAAAAATAATGATGCTATGAAGGCCTTTAAAAAGGCGAAGAAGGCAACTGCGTCCTTAAACCTCTCGGCCAAGGTTCCCGAGGATGGGTCGTCTAGGGCTTCTTTGAGGAGGTCGACCTCGGACGCTTCCGGGCCCAAAAAGATCATCCCAACCCCTAACGTCCGGCTGGCCTCATATGTTCCTCCCCTGCCGACCTCCAGTGCTGCCTCCCTGTCTGTTGCCGGCCCTTCTCCTAAAAGGCTGAGAACTGCTGAGCCCTTTAATTTGGATGCCCCTGATTTTGATGCCGTGGGGTTTGTTTACCAACAAATTGCTCCCTATGGTATTATGCCTACGGATGATGTATCCTTCCTTCACCATCTAGAATTTATTACCCGAAATAGTGTGAGAATGGCGCACAAGGGAGCGGCCTTGTTCCGAGCTGCTCAGGATGTTCCTGTTCATGCCACTAAGGCTTTCATCGAGGAGGCCAAGTCGAAGTATGAAAGGATAAAGGGGTTAATGAAGGAGCTCGAAAAAAAGGTAGCAAAACTGGAGAAAGAGTTGGATGGCGAAAAGGTTTGGGCTACAGCGGCTAAGGCCCTGGCGGATCTGTCTTAGGAGATGGCCTAGAAGCACAAGGATAGCTATGTCCGGACATATAGAGAGATAGTAGAGTTCCGGAAGAGTTTGGAATTTGCTCGAGTTGACTATGCCGAGCTCCAGGGTCATCTTGTAGGTAGTGTGAATGCTGCTTATGAGAATTTGAAGGATCAGGTCTGAGTTCTTGCGCCCGAGCTTGACCTTACCCTTTTTAGTTTGGACAACAATGTAAAAGATGGTAAGATTATTCCTGATGACCCCGATGATGATGATAATGTCGTCCCTCCTCCAGTTTCTTCCGCCAAAACCTCTATTATCCCGTCTTCCTCAACTCCGGTAGTTGAAGCCAGTCAGCCAGAATATGATCCAAACGTCCAGATTTTGAACTGGGATGATGGAACGGTAGACGCAGTTCCCCTTCAGACTCGCACTCCGTCTCCACGAGATGCTGCTACTGGGAAGTCTTTGGATCCTTTATGATTTCTCTGATGTATTTGTGTATAGCCTAGTCTTTGTGGGCTATTGAACTCTTTATTTTATAAGTTTGTGATCTTTGACTTTGGATACTCCAGTTGCTGTTTTAGATACTTTTGTTTTAAAAAACAAAAATAGTTTCTCTTGCTCTTGGGATCGGCTTCGAGCAGCCTCTTGAGTCTTGTTTTATGGTAACTAGCTTGTTTCTTTGTAATATGCTTGCCTGCAGCTTTCCTTAGCACTTTCCGGGAATCTTCAGTGTTTATTGTCCGACCTTTTTTGATTCCCTTTGTGCTTTGTCACATGTTTGAAGTATCCTTTTTAAGTCTAGTTCTTTTCTTTTGAGTATCCTTTGATGGAACACTTTGTAAATTGATTTTGGCGAGGTCGTGGTCTTTTGGGTTGAGTTGTCTCCCTTTTGACACGCGCCTTCTATTGGTTGATTCTCTTAGACGATCTTTTCTTGAGTTATTTCTAGTAATGCCTTGGGTTTACTTTTTACAACTCTGTTGCTTTTGGTTGCCTCGGGCTGATTTCTTCATGTCGGTCTGCCCCAAGTTACTTTGAGTAATCCATTTTATTTGGACCTTGTCCGGTCTCTTTTTATGGATTACTTTGTATAACTTTGTAGCTTTCTCAGCCGACTTCGTCGTATCAGTCCCCTTGGAAGTTATTTCTAGTAATCCGTTTTATTTGGACCTTGTCAGATCTCTTTTTACGGATTACTTTTTATAACTTTTTGTAGCTTTAATCCGACTTCTTCATGTCGGTCCTTTTCGAAGTTATTTCTAGTAATCCGTTTTATTTGGACCTTGTCAGGTCTCTTTTTACGGATTACTTTTTATAACTTTTTGTAGCTTTAGTCTGACTTCTTCATGTCGGTCCCTTTGGAAGTTATTTCTAGTAATCCGTTTTATTTGGACCTTGTCAGATCTCTTTTTACGGATTACTTTTTATAACTTTTTGTAGCTTTAGTCCGACTTCTTCATGTCGGTCCCTTTGGAAGTTATTTCTAATAATCCGCTTTTTAGGGCTGGCCAGGCCTCTATTTACGGATTGCTTTTTATAACTTTTTGTCACTTTGATCTGGTCCGACTTCTTTTGCGTCGGTCCATTCCAAGTTACTTCTTAGAAATCCATTTTTGTTTCAAAACTCGTCAGGCCTCTATTCATGGATTGCTTTTTATAACTTCTTCCATCATTCTGTTTTTATCACTTTTCATGTTTTGCCAATTTTGTAGAGTTTGATCCTCGCTTGGTCGATTTTTGATGAACTTGGTTTTAATTATTTGTCGATCACGTTGGGCAGTGAATTTGGTTTTCACTTTTGCCGATCTGTAGCTTTATAATTGGGCAATAAATTTTGCATTTTCAGAATAATGCATCTTGATAAAGATATTTTGTAGGAAATCTGAAAAACTTTATTCAAAATAGAAAATATGCGAAATATATACATCTGGGTGTTTACCCTAGGTAATTTTGTAGATCTTGGCTTGGTATCCCGTTAAAAAATATTTTTTTAGGAAAAAGAGTGCACCTTTGTCCTAAGATCTTTTATTACCTTTTAACTATAATACCTTCTTAGGTTCCAGGTGTGCCATGATCTCGGTAGCTCTTGGCCCTCGAGTTCGGACACTTTGTAGTAACCCTTTCCTAGTACCTCTGTGATTCGGTAGGGTCCTTTCCAATTAGCTGCCAGCTTTTCCTCTCCGGGTCAACTTGTTCCGATATCATTTCAGATTAGGATGAGGTCATTATTGGCAAAACTTCGCTGTACTACCTTTTGATTGTATCTTAAGGCCATGCGGCATTTTAGTGCTTCTTCTCTGATACGAGCTCTTTCTCGGACTTCTGAGAGTAGGTCGAGTTCTTCCCTTTGGAGTCGGGAGTTAGCTTTTTCGATGTAGAGGATCGTTTTGGGAGATTCTTCCTCAACTTCTACCGGTATCATAGCCTCCATTCCATAGGCCAATCGGAAGGGTGATTCCTTTGTAGTGGAGTGTGGAGTTTTCCAATATGCCCATAGGACTTGTGGAACTCTTCGGCTCAGGCTCCCTTTGCGTCCTACAACCTTCGTTTTAACCCGACTAGTATGACTTTATTGGCAGCTTCTGCTTGCCCATTAGCCTGTGGGTGTTCCATGGATGTGAATTGGTACTTTATCTTCAAGTTGGCTACCAATTTTCTAAAGCCTGCATCTGTGAATTGAGTGCCATTGTCTGTGTTGAGTAAGAAACCCCAAACCTCGTGATAATGTTCCTATATAGGAATTTTCGACTTCTTTGGGCCATGGCATTGGCTAAGGGCTATGCCTCTATCCATTTTGTGAAATAATCTACCCCTACAATAAGGAACTTAACCTGTCCTAACCCTTGGGGGAAGGTCCCGAGAAGGTCGAGTCCCCATTTTGCAAATGGACAAGGTGATGACACACTAATGACCTCCTCTGGTGGGGCGACATGAAAGTTAGCATGTTTCTGACATGGTGGGCACTTCTTACGTACTCGGTGGCTTCTTTTTGCAAAGTCGGCCAAAAGAATCCGGCTCGAAGTACTTTTTTAGCAAGGGCTCATGCTCTGAGATGGTTCCCACAGGCGCCACTGTGTATCTCTTCCAATACCTCTTTGGTGTTAGAGGTTGGTACACATTTTAGTAGAGGTGTCAAAATTCCTCTTTTGTATAGAATGTTGTTTATGATGGTATAATACTGTGCTTCCTGTTTTAACCTCTTTGCCTCCTGCTTATTTGTAGGGAGTATCTCTGATTTGAGGTAGTTAATTATTGGAGTCATCTATCCTTGATCTTGGCCTGATATGTCTAAGATTTTTTCTTCTTTTGAGATTGACGGGTTCTGCAGTACTTCTTGGATGAGGCTCCTATTATTGCCCCCTGGTTTGGTGCTAGCTAATTTTGAGAGTGCGTCATCTCGAGCGTTCTGTTCCCGAGGTATATGTTGGATCTTATATTCCTGGAATTGCCTGAGTTGTTCCTTGGTTTTGTCCAGGTATTTTTTCATAGCCAGATCTTTGGCTTGGTAAGTCCCTGCTATTTGCGAGGTGACAATCTGTGAGTTGCTAAAGATGATAAGTTTTTGGGCTCCGACTTCTTTAGCCAGCTTTAAACCAGCCAATAGTGCCTCACACTCAGCTTGGTTATTAGAAGCAAGGAACTCGAAATTTAGTGAGAGTTCGATTTGGGTTCCTTGATTACTTTCTATTATCACGCCAGCTCCGCTCCCTATTTTATTGGAAGAGCCGTCGACGTAAAGATTCCAATTTGTAGGGATTTCCAGGGGTGTCAGTGTACTCTGCAATGAAGTCAGCCAGATACTGTGATTTGATCACTGTTCGAGCTTTATATTGGATGACGAATTCGGATAACTCGACTGCCCACTGTAGGATTCTCATCGCTAAATCTGTTTTCTGCAGAATGCCTTTTATGGGATGGTTGGTCCGAACCTTGATGGTGTGTGCCCGGAAGTATGGATGAAGTTGTCGAGAGGTTAGTATGAAAGCGTAGGCGAACTTTTCTATCTTTTGATAGTTCATTTTGGACCCTTGTAGCACTTTGTTGGTGAAGTATATAGGTTGCTGTCCACTTTTGTCCTCTCGGACTAGTGCCGAGGATACTGCCCGGCTTCCTACTGCTAGGTATAATATGAGTGCTTCTCCTTCCCGAGGTCGAGTAAGAACGGGTGGTTGTCCCAGAATATTTTGAAGTCCTGGAAAGCTAGCTCACACTCTGACGTCCATTCAAACTTCTTTCCCTTTCTTAAAGTAGCGCAGAAGGGGAGAGATCTTATGGCTGATCCAGCTAGAAACCTGGACAAGGCTGCCGGTCGCCCGTTAAGTTGTTGCACTTCTTTGACACAGGTCGGGCTTTTCATGTTGAGTATGGCCTGGCACTTGTTTGGGTTTGCTTCAATTCCTCTTTGTGTGAGCATGAATCCTAAGAATTTGCCAGTTTCTACTGCAAAGGTGCATTTCGCAGGGTTAAGCTGCATGCCATGCTTTCTTATGGTATTGAACACTTGGGCGAGGTCGGACAGTAGTGATTCCTCGCATTGTGTCTTTACTAACATATCGTCCATGTATACCTCCATTAGTTTTCAAATGTGATATGCGAAGACTTTGTTCATTAACCTTTGGTAGGTAGCTCCTGCTTTTTTGAGTTCGAATGGCATGACGACGTAGCAATAATTCACTTTGGGTGTTAAGAATGATGTTTTTACTTGATCAGGTGGGTACATTGGGATTTGATTGTATCCTGAGTAGGCGTCCATAAATGAGAGGTACTTGTATCCGGAGGAGGCGTCCACTAGCATGTTGATGTTTGGGAGTGGATAAGGATCTTTTGGACAAGCTTTGTTGAGGTTAGTATAATCAGTGCACATCTGCCACTTCCCATTTGGCTTTTTTACCAAGGCAACATTGGCTAGCCATAATGGGTACTTGACTTTTCTGATGAATCCTGCCTCTAGTAAAGCTTGTACCTGTTCTTCCACAGCTTGGGATCTTTCTGGTTCGAGCTTTCTACACTTCTATTGTACTGGCCGAGATACTGGATATACTACCAGTTTGTGGCACATTAGCTTGGGGTCTTTGCCCGGCATGTCTGCGGCCTTCTATGGGAAGAGGTTGTTATTATATTTTAAGAACTGTATGAGGGACTTTTTTACTTCTCCCTTTAGGATTGCGCCGATATTGGTCATTTTATTTGAGACATCTCTGATCTAGATTTTTTCTATCTCGCCTTCGAGCTGCGGACAGAGTTCTTTCCGACCTCGAATTCCCCTGAGTTCAATGGTGTGGATTTCCTCTCTTTTGCCTCTAAGGTTCAAACTTTCATTGTAACAGCGGCATGTTATTTTCTGGTCTCCTTTTATCGTAGCGATCCCTTCTGTAGATTGGAACTTTATGCATAGATGTAGAGTTGAGCTGATTTAGCGTTGTCCGACTGGTGCACGAAATTGCAATCACACTTTTGCAATTCCGCACAACTAACCAGCAAGTGCACTGGGTCGTCCAAGTAATACCTTACGTGAGTAAGGGTCGATCCAACGGAGATTGTCGGACTCACGGAGATTGTCGATCCCACAGAGATTGTCGATCCCTAGGTCGTCACAGTCATTCAATCCTTGAATCCTACTCAGAATACCACAGACAAGGTTTAGACCTTCCGGATTCTCTTAAATGCCGCCATCAATTCTAGCTTATACCACGAAGATTCTGATTAAGGAATCCACGAGATATCTACTCAATCTAAGGTAGAACGGAGGTGGTTGTCAGGCACACGTTCATAGGTGAGAATGATGATGAGTGTCACGGATCATCACATTCATCAGGTTTAGGAACAAGTGATATCTTAGAATAGAAGCAAGCGTGATTGAATGAAAAACAGTAGTAATTGCATTAATCCATCAAGACACATGATGAGCGGATAATTTGTACGCTTTTTGGCATTGTTTTAAGTATGTTTTTAGTATGATCTAGTTCGTTTTTAGTATATTTTTATTAGTTTTTAGTTAAAAATCACTTTTCTGGACTTTACTATGAGTTTGTGTGTTTTTATGTGATTTCAGGTATTTTCTGGCTGAAATTGAGGGACCTGAGCAAAAATCTGATTCAGAGACTGAAAAGGACTGCAGATGCTGTTGGATTCTGACCTCCCTGCGCTCGAAGTGGATTTTTTGGAGCTACAAAAGCCCAATTGGCGCAAAGTCACCCTCAGAATTCCCAGCGTTAAACGCCGGAACTAGCACAAGGATGGGAGTTAAACGCCTAAACTGGCACCAAAGCTAGCGTTTAACTCCAAGAAGAGTCTCTACACGAAATTGCTTCAATGCTCAGTCCAAGCACACACCAAGTGGGCCCGGAAGTGGATTTTTATGTCATTTACTCATCTCTGTAAATCCTAGGCTACTAGTTTTCTACAAATAGGACCTTTTACTATTGTATTTTCATCTTTCAATCTTAGAATCTTTTGATCATGTTTTTATGATTGAACCCTCTTTGGGAGGCTGGCCATTTGGCCATGCCTAGATCTTGTTCTTATGTATTTTCAACGATGGAGTTTCTACACACCATAGATTAAGGTGTGGAGCTCTACTGTTCCTTGAGTATATTCGGAAGGTCTAAACCTTGTCTGTGGTATTCTGAGTAGGATTCGATGATTGAATGACTGTGACGAGCTTCAAACTCCTGAAGGCTGGGCGTTAGTGACAGACTCAAAAGAATCACTGGATTCTATTCCGGCCTGATTGAGAACCGACAGATGGATAGCCGTGCCGTGACAGGGTGCGTTGAACATTTCCACTGAGAGGATGGGAGGTAGCCACTGACAACGGTGAAACCCTTGCATACAGCTTGCCATGGAAAGGAGTAAGAAGGATTGGATGAAGGCAGTAGGAAAGCAGAGAGACGGAAGGGACCAAGCATCTTCATACGATTATCTGGAATTCCCACCAATGAATTACATAAGTATCTCTATCTTTATCTTTATGTTTTATTCATCATTCATAACCATTTGAGTTTGCCTGACTAAGATTTACAAGGTGACCATAGCTTGCTTCATACCAACAATCTCTGTGGGATCGACCCTTACTCGCGTAAGGTTTACTACTTGGATGACCCAGTACACTTGCTGGTTAGTTGTGCGAAGTTGTGTTTATGCCATGGTATTGAACACCAAGTTTTTGGGTTCATCACCGGGGATTAATTGAGTTGTGAAAAGTATTGATCACAATTTCGTGCACCAACACAGCAGAGCTCCTCACCCCCAACCATGGGGTTTAGAGACTCATGCTGTAGAAGATACAATGAGAAACGTGTAAAGTGTCATGAGGTACAGATACAATATCAAAAGGTCCTATTAATAGTGAACTAGTAAACTAGGGTATACAGAAATGAGTAAATGACGTAAAAATCCACTTCCGGGGTCCACTTAGTGTGTGCTTGGGCTGAGCATTGAAACTTTTATGTGTAGAGACTTTTTCTGTAGTTAAACGCCAGCTTTTATGCCAGTTTGGGCGTTTAACTCAATTTTTATGCCAGTTCCGGCGTTAAACGCTGGGAATTTTGAAGCTGATTTGCAACGCCGGTTTGGGCCATCAAATCTCGGGCAAGGTATGGACTATTAAACATTTCTGGAAAGCCCAGGAAGTCTACTTTTCAACGCCGTTGAGAGCGCGCCAATTGGGCTTCTGTAGCTCCAGAAAATCTACATCGAGTGCAGGGAGGTCAGAATCCAACAGCATCTGCAGTCCTTTTCAGCCTCTGAATCAGATTTTTGCTCAGGACCCTCAATTTCAGCCAGAAAATACCTGAAATCTCAGAAAAACACACAAACTCATAGTAAAGTCTAGAAAAGTGAATTTTAACTAAAAACTAATAAAAATATAATAAAAACTAACTAAAATATACTAAAAACATACTAAAAACAATGCCAAAAAGCGTATAAATTATCCGCTCATCACAACACCAAACTTAAATTGTTGCTTGTCCCCAAGCAACTGAAAATCAAGATAGAATAAAAAGAAGAGAATATACTATAGACTCCAGAATATCAAAGAAACTTAGCTCCAATTAGATGACCGGGACTAGTAGCTTTTTGCTTCTGAACAGTTTTGGCATCTCACTTTATCCTTTGAAGTCTAGAATGATTGGCATCCATAGGAACTCAAAACTCAGATAGTGTTATTGATTCTCCTAGTTAAGTATGATGATTCTTGAAAATAGCTTCTTTATGAGTCTTGGCCGTGGCCCAAAGCACTCTGTCTTCCAGTATTACCACCGGATACATACATGCCACAGACACATAATTGGGTGAACCTTTTCAGATTGTGACTCAGCTTTGCTAAAGTCCCCAATTAGAGGTGTCCAGGGTTCTTAAGCACACTCTTTTTGCCTTGAATCACAACTTTATTATTATATTTTTTTTCTTCTTTTCTTTTTTCGTTTTTTTTTGTATTCACTGCTTTTTCTTACTCCAAGAATCAATTTGATGATTTTTCAGATCCTCAATAACATTTCTCCTTTACCATCATTCTTTCAAGAGCCAACAAGTTTAACATTCTTTAATCAACAAATTCAAAAGACATATGCACTGTTCAAGCATTCATTCAGAAAACAAAAAGTATTGTCACCACATCACACTAATTCAACTAGTTTCAGAAATAGATTCGAAATCATGTACTTCTTGTTCTTTTATGATTAAAGCATTTTTCATTTAAGAGAGGTGATGGATTCATACGAAATTCATAGCTTTAAGACATGAACTTTAAATTTTATTAATCATGAATTAAAAACAAGACTCAAAAATAGATATAAGATAAGACTAATAGTAATAGAAAACAAAAATTCAAATAGGCTCCTAATGATAGAGGTTATCACAGAGTTAGGACTCAACAACCTTGATTTTGAGAAGTGGATGCTCCCTCAACTTTAGGAGAGAACTTTTGGCATTTCAACTCTTGAAGTTCACGCCCCTGCTTCTCTTGTTCCTTCAGCAATTTGCAGAGCATGCAGTTCTGATTCTGTTGTTCTTCCTTAAGTTGTTCCATAGTTTCTTGCAACTTGGTGATAGATGCTTCTAGGCTGGCCCAGTAGTCAATTTCAAGAAATTCAGGGAGGAACTCCTGCGCCCTCTTTTTAATAGAGATGTCTTGCATTTGTCCTTCCATTGACTTCTTGGTGATTGGATGTTCAATTGGTATGAATTCATATACTCCCATCTTCACCCCAGCCTCTTTACAGAGCAAGGAGATCAAGCTTGGGTAAGCCAGTTTGGCTTCAGTGGAATTCTTGTTTGCAATTATGTAAATCTCACAAGCAATCAGATGATGAACCTCCACTTCTTTTCCAAGCATAATGCAATGAATCATCACTGCTCTCTTGATAGTGACCTCAGAACGGTTGCTAGTGGGCAATATGGAACACCCAATAAAGTCTAGCCAGCCTCTTGCAATTGGTTTGAGGTCTCCCCTCTTGAGTTAGTTTGGGACACCTTTTGAATTGGTTATCCACTTAGTTCCAGGGAGGCAAATGTCCTCTAGAACTTGATCCAACCCCTTATCTGCTCTCACCATCCTCCTATTAAAGGATTCAGGATCATCTTGCAGTTGAGGCAATTTGAAGACCTCTCTTATTTTATCCAGATGGAAGTAGATAACTTTCCCTCTGACCATGGTTCTGTAAGTATGGAAACCAGTTCCAGTCATTCTCTGCTTATCTGTCAGCCACAGATTTGAGTAGAATTCCTGAACCATATTTCTTCCAACCTTTATCTCAGGATTGGTTAGAACTTCCCATCCTCTGTTTTGAATTTGCTCTTGGATCCCCGGATATTCATCTTCTTTCAAATCGAATTTGACTTCTGGGGTCACTGACCTCAGACCCATTATTTTGTGATAATGGTCTTCATGTTCTTTGGTTAAGAACTTCTCTTGATTCCAAAGACTCTTTGGATTATTCTCTTTCTTGTCTCTTAAATTGGTTTGTTTTCCCTTAGGAGCCATGATCTTGATGAATCTTGGCTTAGTGATCACGGAAAAGCACATCAAACTTAGAGGTTTGCTTGTCCTCAAGCAAAAGAAAGGAAAGAGGGGAGAGAGGAGGAGAGCAAATTCGAATGGTGGGGAGAAAGGGGTGGCCGAACGTGTATTTATAAGGGAGGGGGAGAGATTTCGAAAATTTTGAAGGAGATTTGAGAAGATATGGAAAGAATTTGAGAAAAAATTGAGTTTTTTAAGAAGATTTGGGAAGGATTTGAGAGAGATTTGAAGAATGATTTTAATTTTTGAAAATTTGGAGGTGAATGATGAAAGTTTGAAATGTGTTTATGTAGAAAATTATGGATCAAAACAGGAAAGTTTGAAAAAATTTTTATTAGAAAGCGAAATCTCCGTCCCCCACCATTTTGGCGTTAAACGCCCAGAATGGTATCCATTCTGGCGTTTAATGCCCAAATGCTGGCCATTGTGGGCGTTTAACGCCCAGCCAGGTACCCTGGCTGGCGTTAAATGCCAGAATCCCATTCATCACTGGGCGTTTTGCTAAACGCCCAGGATGCTGCCCACCTAGCGTTAAACGCCCAGAATGGTGCCCATTCTGGCATTTAACGCCCAAAATGGCACCTTTACTGGCGTTAAACGCCCAGAATGGTGCCCATTATGGGCGTTTAACACCCAAAGTACCCTTTACTGGCGTTTTTTGCGCCAGCAAGCTCTTTTTCTCTGCTTTTTGCACGGAATCCTTCTGTAACTCTGTGAATTCCTTCAATTTTGATATTTGCCCTTTGAGAATATATATCAAACTTTGATTAGACAAAATAGATAACCTGCTAATGACTGGGTTGCCTCCCAGCAAGCGCTTCTTTATTGTCTTTAGCTAGACCTTCACTGAGGATCATTCAAGCCTCAGTTTTGAGCATTCTTCCTCAAAATTGCTTTCAAGATAATGCTTGATCCTCTGTCCATTAACAATGAACTTTTTGTCAGAATCAGTATCCTGAAGCTCAACATATCCATATGGTGACACTCTTGTAATCACATACGGACCCCCTACTGGGATTTAAGTTTTCCTGGGAACAATCTGAGCCTAGAGTTGAAGAGCAGAACTTTTTGTCCTAGCTCAAAGACTCTGGATGACAACTTCTTGTCATGCCACTTCTTTGCATTTTCCTTATAAATCTTTGCATTTTCAAAGGCACTGAGTCTAAATTCATCTAGCTCATTTAGCTGGAGCAATCTTTTTTCACCAGCTAACTTAGCATCCAGGTTTAGGAATCTGGTTGCCCAGTAGGCTTTATGTTCCAGTTCCACAGGCAGATGACAGGCCTTGCCATACACAAGTTGGTATGGAGAGGTTCCTATTGGAGTCTTGAATGTTGTTCTGTATGCCCACAGAGCATCATCTAAGTTCTTTGCCCAATCCTTTCTACGGGCAATTACAATCCGTTCTAGGATTCTTTTTAGCTCTCTGTTAGAGACTTCAGCTTGCGCATTTGTCTGTGGATGATACGGGGTTGCCACTTTGTGACTAATTCCATATCGGACCATAGCAGAGTAGAGCTGTTTATTGCATAAATGAGTACCCCCATCACTGATTAGGACTCTGGGAACACCAAATCTGCTGAAGATGTGTTTCTGGAGGAATTTTAGCACGGTCCTAGTATCATTAGTGGGTGTAGCAATAGCCTCTACCCACTTAGATACATAGTCCACTGCCACCAGAATGTAAGTGTTTGAGTATGATGGTGGGAACGGACCCATGAAGTCAATCCCCTATACATCATACAATTCAATCTCTAAGATCCCTTGTTGAGGTATGGCGTATCCGTGAGGCAAGTTACCATCTCTTTGGCAGCTGTCACAGTTACGCACAAACTCTCGGGCATCTTTATAGAGAGTAGGCCAGTAGAAGCCACATTGGAGGACTTTAGTGGCTATTCGCTCACTTCCAAAATGTCCCCCATACTGTGATCCATGGCAGTGCCATAGGATCTTTTGTGCTTCCTCTCTGGGTACGCATCTGCGGATCATTCCGTCTGCACATCTCTTAAAGAGATATGGCTCATCCCATAGGTAGTACTTGGCATCTGAAATTAACTTCTTTCTTTGCACCCTGCTGTACTCCTGGGGTATGAACCTCACAGCTTTGTAATTTGCAATATCTGCAAACCATGGAGCTTCCTGAATGGCAAAGAGTTGCTTATCTGGGAAAGTCTCAGAGATCTCAGTAGAAGGGAGGGACGCCCCAGTTACTGGTTCTATTCGGGACAGATGATCAGCTACTTGGTTCTCTGTCCCTTTTCTGTCTCTTATTTTTATATCAAACTCTTGCAGAAGCAATACCCATCTTATGAGCCTGGGTTTTAAATCCTGCTTTGTGAGTAAGTACTTAAGAGCAGCATGGTCAGTATATACAATCACCTTTGATCCCACTAGATAGGATCTAAACTTGTCAATGGCATAGACCACTGCAAGTAACTCTTTTTCTGTGGTTGTGTAATTCTTCTGTGCATCATTTAGAACACGGCTGGCATAATAAATGACGTGCAGAAGCTTGTTATGCCTTTGTCCCAACACTGCACCAATGGCATGGTCACTGGCATTACACATTAGTTCGAATGGCAATGTCCAGTCTGGTGCAGAGATGACTGGTACTGTGACCAGTTTGGCTTTCAGGGTCTCAAATGCCTGCAGACACTGTGTGTCAAACACAAATGGTGTGTCGGCAGCTAGCAGGTTGCTCAGAGGTTTAGCAATTTTTGAAAAATCCTTTATAAACCTTCTGTAGAATCCTGCATATCCCAGAAAGCTTCTGATTGCCTTAACATTAGTAGGTGGTGGTAATTTTTCAATTACCTCTACCTTTGCCTTATCCACCACTATTCCCTTGCTTGAAATTTTGTGCCCAAGGACAATTCCTTCAGTCACCATAAAGTGACATTTCTCCCAGTTTAAAACCAGGTTAGTATCTTGGCACCTTTTCAGGACAAATGCTAGGTGGTTAAGACAGGAGCTGAATGAGTCTCCATATACTGAGAAGTCATCCATGAAGACTTCCAGGAATTTCTCCACCATATCAGAAAAGATGGATAGCATGCATCTCTGAAAGGTTGCAGGAGCATTACACAGACCAAAAGGCATCCTCTTGTAGGCTAACACGCCAGAAGGGCAAGTGAATGCTGTTTTCTCTTGGTCTTGAGGATCTACTACAATTTGGTTGTAACCTGAATAGCCATCCAAAAAGCAGTAATAATCATGACCAGCTAGTCTTTCTAGCATTTGATCTATGAATGGTAAAGGAAAATGATCCTTTCTGGTGGCTGTATTGAGCCTTCTGTAGTCAATACACATACGCCACCCTGTGACTGTTCTTGTAGGAACCAGTTCATTTTTTTCATTATGAACTACTGTCATGCCTCCCTTCTTGGGGACAAGTTGGACAGGGCTCACCCAGGGGCTATCAGAAATAGGATAAATAATTCCAGCCTCTAGTAATTTAGTGACCTCTTTCTGAACTACCTCCTTCATGGCTGGATTTAGCCGCCTTTGTGGTTGAACCACGGGTTTGGCATTATCCTCCAATAGGATCTTGTGCATGCATCTTGCTGGGCTAATGCCCTTAAGATCACTTATGGACCACCCAAGAGCTGTCTTGTGTGTCCTTAGCACTTGAATAAGTGCTTCCTTTTCCTGTGGATTTAAAGCAGAGCTTATGATTACAGGAAAGGTATCACCTTCTCCCAGAAATGCATATTTCAGGGATGATGGTAATGGTTTGAGCTCGAGTTTGGGAGGTTTCTCCTCTTCCTGAGGGATTTTCAGAGGTTTTATTATTCTCTCTGATTCCTCTAAATCAGGCTGAACATCTTTAAAGATGTCCTCTAGCTCTGATTTGAGACTCTCAGTCATATTGATCTCTTCCACCAAAGAGTCAATAATGTCAGCGCCCATGCAGTCATTCGATGTGTCTGGATGCTGCATAGCTTTTACATCATTCAACTTGAACTCATCCTCATTGACTCTCAGGGTTACCTCCCCTTTTTGTACATCAATGAGAGTTCATCCAGTTGCTAGGAAAGGTCTTCCTAGAATGAGAATTGCACTCTTGTGCTCCTCCATTTCCAGCACTACAAAGTCAGTTGGAAAGGCGAATGGCGCAACTTTAACAATTATGTCCTCAATTATGCCTGATCGATATTTAATGGAGCCATCAGCAAGTTGGAGGCATATCCGGGTTGGTTTGACTTCTTCAGTCAACCCAAGCTTTCTGATAGTGGATGCAGGTATTAGATTGATGCTTGCTCCAAGGTCACACAGGGCTGTCTTGGTGCAAGCACCTTCTAATGTGCATGGTATCATAAAGCTTCCTGGATCTTGAAGCTTTTCTGGTAAGCTTTTCAGAATGACTGCACTGCATTCTTCAGTGAGAAACTATCAGCACTCTCAGGTGTCTGATTCCCCATTGGCGTTTGAACGCCAGGATTGGGTGAAGATTGGGCGTTTAACGCCAACTTTTCTCCCTTTTCTGGCGTTTGAACGCTAGAACTGGGCAGGGAATGGGCGTTTAACGCCAACTTTTCCCCCTTTTCTGGTGTTTGAACGCCAGAACTGGGCAGGGAATGGGCGTTTAACGCCAGCTTTTCCCCCTTTCTGGCGTTTGGATGCCAAGAGTATTCCTCTCTGGGCTCTTACTGTCCTCAGAGGGATTTTGGACAGTGGTTTGGTTATCCTCTGTCAATTGTTCCTTTATTGGCTTCTTGCTACTTTGAGCAGTGTTATTCAATGTCTTCCCACTCCTCAGTTGAACTGCTTGGCATTCTTCTGTTATCTGCTTAGATAACTGCTGTTTTGCCTGATTCAACTGTGATTTTATGTTCTTATTAGCAATTTTAGTTTCTTGGAGCATCTCTTTAAATTCTGCTAACTGTTTTGTCATCAGGTGTAATTGCTGATTAAGCTCAACCATCTGTTCTTGAGGATTAGGATCAGTGGCTACTGCCATAACTTCTTCTTTTATAGAAAACTCATTGCTAGAGTACAAATATTGATTTCTAGCAACAGTGTCTATAAGCTCTCGAGCCTCTTCAATCGTCTTCCTCATATGTATAGATCCACCAGATGAGTGGTCTAGAGACATCTGAGCTTTTTCTGTAAGCCCATAGTAGAAGATGTCTAACTGTACCCACTCTAAAAACATTTCAGAGGGGCATTTTCTTAGCATACCTCTATTCCTCTCCCATGCATTATAAAGGGATTCATTATCCTCTTGTTTAAAGCCTTGGATGTCTAACCTTAGCTGTGTCATCCGTTTTGGAGGGTAAAATTAATTCAGGAATTTGTCTGATAACTGTTTCCATGTCTTTATGCTTACTGTAGGTTGGTTATTCAACCACCTCTTAGCTTGATCTTTTACAGCAAATGGAAACAGTAATAATCTGTAGACATCTTGATCCACCTCTTTATCACGTACTGTGTCAGCAATTTGTAAGAATTGTGCCAGAAACTCAGTAGGTTCTTCCTGTGGAAGACCAGAATACTGGCAATTTTGCTGTACCATGATAATGAGTTGAGGATTTAGCTCAAAGCTGCTTGCTTTAATGGGAGGTATACAGATGCTACTCTCATATGCAGCCGTAATGGGGTTAGCATATGACCCTAGAGTCCTTCTGGACTGTTCAATTCCACTTAGGTCCATGATGGAGAAAGGGAATATGATATGAATTCACAAGTAAAGTAAATTTTTTTTGACCGAATAAAATAAAACAAAAGTAAAATAAAATAAATTTTCGAAAACTAAAAGAAAATAAGATCAAAGCAAATTGAAAACTAAATCAATTAGTTAATTAAATAGATTTTGGAATTAGCAATTGAAAAGATATGATTGAAAATTACTTTGAAAAAGATTTGATTTTTTTTTTGAAATGAGGAAAGAGAAAACCAACAAAATGACACCAAACTTAAAATTTTTAGAAAATCAGACACAAATTTTCGAAAACTTAAAGGAAAACACAAAGAAGACACCAAACTTAGAATTTTTAAGGATCAAGAAAGGACTAAGGATATGCAAATTCGAAAAATAAAAGAAAACAAAAGCATGTAATTGACACCAAACTTAAAATATGAAACTAAACTCAAATAAAAGACTCTAAACCAACAAAAAAAAAATAAAACAGTCCTAATCTAAGCAACAAGATAAACCGTCAGTTGTCCAAACTCGAACACTCCCCGGCAACGGCGCCAAAAACTTGGTGCACGAAATTGCAATCACACTTTTGCAATTCCGCACAACTAACCAGCAAGTGCACTGGGTC
>NC_029781.3:43017663-43027969 GCF_000817695.3 Arachis duranensis
ACCGTTGTCAGTGGCTACCTCCCATCCTCTCAGTGAAAATGTTCAACGCACCCTATCACAGCACGGCTAATCATCTGTCGGTTCTTAATCAGGTTGGAATAGAATCCAGTGATTCTTTTGCGTGTGTCACTAACGCCCAGCCTTCAGGAGTTTGAAGCTCGTCACAGTCATTCAATCCTTGAATCCTACTCAGAATACCACAGACAAGGTTTAGACCTTCACGGAGGTGGTTGTTAGGATCACGTTCATAGGTGAGAATGATGATGAGTGTCACAGATCATCACATTCATCAGGTTTAGGAACAAGTGATATCTTAGAATAGAAGCAAGCATGATTGAATGAAAAACAGTAGTAATTGCATTAATCCATCAAGACACAGCAGAGCTCCTCACCCCCAACCATGGGGTTTAGAGACTCATGCCATCGAAGATACAATAAGAAACGTGTAATGTCATGAGGTAGAGATACAATGTCAAAAGGTCCTATTAATAGTGAACTAGTAACCTAGGGTATACAGAAATGAGTAAATGACGTAAAAATCCACTTCCGGGGTCCACTTAGTGTGTGCTTGGGCTGAGCATTGAAGCTTTCATGTGTAGACACTTTTTCTGGAGTTAGACGCCGGCTTTTATGCTAGTTTGGGCGTTTAACTCCAATTTTTATGCCAGTTCCGGCGTTAAACGCTGGGAATTCTAAAGCTGATTTGCAACGCCGGGTTGGGCCATCAAATATCGGGCAAAGTATGAACTATTATACATTGCTGGAAAGCCCAAGATGTCTACTTTCTAACGCCGTTGAGAGCGCGCCAATTAGATTTCTGTAGCTCCAGAAAATCCACTTCGAGTGCAGGGAGGTCAGAATCCAACAGCATCTGCAGTCTTTTTCAGCCTCTGAATCAGATTTTTGCTCAGGACCCTCAATTTCAGCCAGAAAATACCTGAAATCTCAGAAAAACACACAAACTCATAGTAAAGTCCAGAAAAGTGAATTTTAACTAAAAACTAATAAAAATATAATAAAAACTAACTAAAATATACTAAAAATATACTAAAAACAATGCCAAAAAGCGTATAAATTATCCGCTCATCACCAACCTATTAAGGCATTATAGGCTGAGCTCACGTCGATCACAATGTAGTCTATGTTGAGTGTCCTTGACCGGTTTCCATTTTCAAAGGTTGTGTGTAGCGAGATGTATCCAAGTGGTTGGATTTGAGTGTCTCCTAATCCGAATAAGCTGTTCGGATATGCTCGGAGCTCTTTTTCTTCCAGGCCGAGTTCGTCAAAGGTGGTTTTGAATAAGATGTCAGCTGAGCTTCCTTGGAACACTAGTGTGTGGTGGAGGTTAGCGTTGGCCAATATAATAGTGATGACCATGGGATCGTCATGTCCCGAGATGACGCCAGCTGCGTCCTCTTTAGTGAAACTAATAGTAGGGAGGTCAGGTACTCCTTCTCCTCCCTCGACGTGATATACTTCTTTGAGGTGTCTTTTGCGAGATGATTTGGAGATTCCTCCTCTAGCAAATCCTCCATGTATCATGTGAACATGTCTCTCTGGGGTACGAGGTGGTCGTTCTGTCCATCTTACCTCTTCGTCTCTTCTTCTTTTTCTGGGCTCATCTGTCTTACTAGCTAGGTACCAATCTAGTCTCCATTCTCTTACCAATTTCTCTATGACATTATTCAAGTCGAAGCACTCGTTAGTGGGATGTCCATAGATTCTATGGTATTCGCAGTATTTCGTCCGATTTCCTCCTCCCATTTTGCTTTTAAGTGGGAGAGGTGGTGGGATTTTTTCAATGTGGCATACTTCTTGGTATACTTCTACGAGAGACACCCGGAGAAGGGTGTCGTTGTGGTATTTTTTTATCTTCTCTCCATGCTGATCTTCTTTTTTCTTGGACTCTTTATCCTTATCTCAGGAGGAGTAAAAGGATCCAAATTTTCAGGTCTCTCCTAATCAAGAGTTTTTCTTCATGTTGATGTACTTTTCTGCTCGTTCTTGTACTTCATTCAAGGATGTAGGATGTTTTTATGATATGGAATGACTGAAACGTCCCTCTCGTAAGCCATTGATGAGACCCATGATGGCTGCTTCGGTTGGCAGACTTTGTATGTCTAGACATACTTTGTTGAATCTTTCCATGTAGTTGTAAAGACTTTCCTGATCTCCTTGTTTGATCCCTAACAAGATTGGGGTGTGCTTGGCTTTGTCCTTCTGGAGAGAGAATCTAGCAAGGAAGTTTCCCGCTAAGTCGTCAAAGCTTGAGATGGACCTCGGGAGTAGGCTGTCAAACCACTTAATTGCTGTTTTAGTTAAGGTAGTTGGGAAGGCTTTGCACCGGATTGCATCCGAGGCAACGGTGAGATACATTCTACTTTTGAAATTACTGAGATGATGGCTTGGATCTGATGTTCCGTCGTACGGGGTTATGTCTGGGGCTTTGAAGTCTTTTGGGACTTTGGCTTTCATAATTTTTTTGGTGAATGGGTCTTGATCCTTGTGGGGATTATCCTCGTGACTAGACCGAGTAGTCTTTTTTAGATTTGCTTCAAGCTGTAATAGTCTGTCTTCCAGCTCTTTGCGTCGCCTAGTTTCCCTTCTGAGGTCCTTCTCAGTTTCTCGTTGATACTTGGCTTCTTTTTCTAGTTGTTTGAGACGTTCTTGTTGAGCCTGAAGTGCCTCTAGGATTTCTTCATTTGGTGGACTCTTATCCTTGTTTTGTTGAGGAGTATCCTTTGGTGTGGCATCCGCATTCTTATGGGACGTCCTGTCCTCTAGATCAGAGTCGTAGTTGTTGTCAAGGTTGTCTCCCATGACGATGGGATGACTTCCAGGATCCCCAGCAACGGCGCCAATGTTCCGAGGGTTACCTGAAACTGTAGGTCAATCTCAGACGAGATCTTCTATACTGGTCGGCGCGGTTTGTGTCCGACTTGTTGGACTTGGAGGATGTGTTGATCCATCGTCACCAGAGGGTGGCGGTACCTACAAGGGACTCCGATACTTAAGTTAGCAAGGGTATTAAGCAGGTTTTTAGTAGAATCAGAGTATGAGTTATACCTGGGTGCTCCAGTGTATTTATAATGGCGTGGAATGATCTTTCTAGAGATAAGATAGTTATCTTATCTTATCTTTGAGTAAGTTCATCTTATCTCTAGGAGAACCGCCCTTATCTCTATAGGCTTGAGCCGCCTTTGGATTTGGGTCGTCTTCCTCTGTTTGGACCCTTTTAGGGCTCTCCCGGTGATTTGGCCGAGCTCTTGGAGAAAAGGTCGGATAGTTTGGACCTGAAGAGGTCAGTTGGCTTGTTGTCAATTGGCTCGGGTCAGACATCTCGATCCAGGGTATAAACAAAAATAAATTCCTAGAGCTAGCAAACTAACAAAAAAATTAAGAAATCAAGCTATTCAAAATATTAACATATATAAAATAACCAATAACAAGGCACACATTTGTAATTCCTCAGCAACGGCGCCAAATTTTGATGTGTAGGATTTTTGTCGGTAAAGAATTTCTCAATGAATTCTCGTTGCAAGTATAGTTCTAAACAAACAATGAATCCTCACATCGAAATTTAATATGGTTGTCACAAGTACAAACCCCAATGAAGATAACCAAAGTATTTAAACCTCGGGTCGTCTCTCAAGGAATTGTAGGGAAGTGTTCATGTTATTGGTTATGGGTTGTATGTTTTGGGGGTTTTTGAACAAGAGACAAGAAATTTAAATGACAAAAAAAGTAAATGAAACTCAAATGATAGAAAGGTCTTGGCAAGGGTTGATGGTTAAGGATCTCTATCCTTGTTACTAACCACAACATGATAATTGCAAGGAACAATCCCCTTAAGTCATCCTCTAACAAATGAAGAAAAGTCAAATGAGCTTTATCAATCCCAATCCATAAGTCCTAGCCACTCACTAATTGACTTAGTGAAAGCTAGTGTCAATGGACATCAATAATCACTCACTTGGACAATAGCAACTCAAGGTCACCTAAGTTACCATCCCAAGCCAAGAACACAAAAATCTACACTAATTAGCATTTTATCAAACACTTGAAAGGCATAAAATGAAAGCATAATAAAATGACAAGAAATATAAAATCTAACACTACCAAATGCAAGGAAATAACAATAACAAAGCAATTAAACAATAAAGAAACATAAAACATGAAATTGCATTAAAGAAAATTAAAATCAACAAAGTAATGATAGACATCAAAGTAGAAAAATAGAAGAAATTAACAAGAAGAAGTAAGAGAGCAAAGATGTAGCAACAAAGAATTGAAAGGAAAAGTAAATGAAAACAACAATTAAAACTAGATCTAAGAAAATTTACCCAAATTCTAACCTAATTCTAGAGAGAAGAGAGAGCTTCTCTCTCTAGAATTCTAACCTAAAACATGATGAAAAACTAAAACTAACACTACTAGGTTCATCCCCCTTCAGTCCCTGGTTCAATAGCATCAGAAATGGGTTAGATTGGGAACAAAATGCTTCAGAAATCGCCCCCAGTGTATTGCCTTTAAGTTGGTCACGTGCTGCTTTCCACGTGTATGCGTGGGTCATGCGTATGCGTCGTTGGCAATTTTCTCTTCCACGCGTATGCGTCACCTGGCAGATATCCCTCCCACACGTAAGCGTGGGCCACGTATACGCGTCACTTGAGAGATTTCTGCAAATCCTTATTTCTTCATGAATTCTCTATTTTGCATGCTTTTCTTTTCACTACTTCTATCTAATCCTTGCCTTATAAACCTGAAATCACTCAACAAATATATCAAGGCATCGAATGGAATCAAAGGTGAATTAAAATAACCAATTTAATGGTCTAAAAAGCATGTTTTTACACTTAAGCACAAATAAAGGAGAATTTACAAAACATGCTATTTTATTGAATAAATGCGGGGAAATTTTGATAAAATCCTCTAAATTCAACACAAGATAAATCTTAAAACTGGGGTTTATCAGTAAAGCTTTTCATTTTGTGTGTACGCATGAATTCGTGCAGACGCACTAAACAGAAGGCTCTACCTAGCTTGTGCGTACGCATAACTTGCAACTTTCACAGGGTGTCCATGTGCACACCCTTTGTGCGTACACACGAGTTATAACACTCATTCTGCTCGGTGTGTAGGCATAGGTATATGCATGGACACACAAACCAGAACTTACAATTTTCTACAACATTACAGTATTCAGATTTTTGACACCAATTTTCAATGATCATATCTTTTTCTACAAAAATCTGATTTCCAAAAATTCTATACCATTTTGAATCTCTTTAAATTCCCTTTAATTTGATACAAAATTCAATTAATTTCAAAAACTGAGTCTTAAGATATGATCCACCAAAGTTGGCCAATAATCTATTTTCACCAAAAACTCTCATTTCAAAACCAATCATTCCACATCCAAAACAGTTCTAATGTACCTAAGTTATATTCATATACCTTCTCATCATTCCACAACTTAGCAACGTACAATATCATCCATTCCATACACCAAATTGCACTTATAAAACTCAAATTTCAATAATTAACATCACAAGACATCATTTCACCATCCTCAACATTTATCAACATCAACAAGCCTCATAATTTATTATCAATCCTCACAATCATCGTTATTCAACTCCACATCATAATTTAACATCATCATTCACTAAAATCATCACAATCATCAAAATCATCATACATCACAATTATCAACAACCAATTCAATCCTATCCTAAGGTCTACTAGCCTAAGTGTCCAGAAATATTACATATTACATATAGAAAACCGAAACCATACCTTGGCCAATACCCAATATGCACAAAACACTAAATTTGATTCCAATCAAGCTTTCAACCAAAACCAAACCACCAATTCAAGTCCAAATGCTCCCAAATAGCTAAGACAACCCACAAATTACTCCATTCAAGATAAAATCAAATAAATCACCATAAATCAACTTAGAGTTTATCAAATTCACAAATCCACAAAGGTAAAGAGTTTTCTTACCTTTTTCGATGGTGTTTGGGGAACAAACCACCAATAACCCAACCTTAGATACCACCTAACAAATTAAAAACACAAAATCTACTCAATACTCAAACGTAAAATTTCAAATTTTGTAGGGCTGAAATCTAGGCAAGGATTTTCAAAAATTGATAATAGGAATTTATCGTCGATCTAGATTTTCACAAAGTAGAATTCCATCGTTGAAAGTATAGTTTAGACCAACAACTAACTCCCAAATCAAATGTTTTAAATTCTAATTATAATAACCGATAGTAATTAATCCTCGGGTCATTTTCCCTAGAAGTTGCAATAAAATGTACATTTATTGGCTATGAGAGAGGGCATGGGGAATTGGAAAAGAAAGAGAGCAAGAAATGTAAATACCAATGAAGTAACTTAGTATGCAAGAAAGCAAAAGTCAAAGTAAGTAGAAGCAATGAAAATGGAAATTAAATGCTAAAAAGGGCACTTGGTGAGAATTAGGGAATTTAGGATTCATATCCTAGTTGTGGACCACAAACATGGCAATTGTGTAGAATCAATCCAAACTAGTCAATCCTCCTTGAGAATTAGGCAAAGGGTGTAATTGGTCTCAATCCATAAGTCCTAGTCAACTCACTAATTACTTAGTGAAAGACTAGCATCAATGGAAACCAAACCAATTAACTATTCTCACACAATGCAGAATGGACATCCAATTCCACCCAAACAACCAATTTCTCAACCAAGAGTGTGAAAGCTAAACATACAGGGAATTAAAAATCAAAGCAATTAAATACATGGAAAGGAAACTATAAATGCAAGAAAACCTCTTGGCAAGTGATTGAGAGCTAAGGTTACCTATCCTAGCCATTGATCACAAACACATGATGATTATGACGAGTTAATCCTACTTAGTCAACCCTAACATCGAGGATAAGTCAAATAGGCATAGTTGATTCCAATCCCTAAGTCCTATGTCAACAATAATGGGTCACATAGAGTCAAGGGAGACCAAATCAACTAACTACTCTAATTTATCAAAGAAGAATGGACATCAATGACTCAAGGGTCACCAAAGTCATCAATTTCAAGCCAAGAGTGGAGAAAAACAAAGTAAAAGCTAAGCCAAGCATTTTATCAAACACTTGGTGTGCATGGAAATAAAATAACATTAAATTGCATTAAAAATAAAATCTAACTACCAAAAGCAAGAAAATGACAATAACAACTAAAGAAAGCATTAAATGAACGTAAAACATAAATTGCATTAATTGAAATTAAAATTAACAAAGAGTGTTCATAACATGAAAATGACTAAATAAAGGAAATAACACAAGAAATGAAGAAGATAAAGATGCAATAACAATAAATGACAAGGAAAAGTAAAGGAAAGCAAGAATTAAAAGTAAAAATTACAAGAAATTAAACTAAAGAACCCTAATTCTAGAGAGAAGGGGGAGCTTCTCTCTCTAGAAACTAAGAGAAAAATATCATAAAAGCTAACCCTAATTGCCCCCCTACTTCATTCCTCTTCACTTTGGGCTTAAATAGCTTCAGAAAATAAGTTGGACTGGGTTTTGGAGGCCCAGAATTTGCCCCCAGCGATTTGCATTTATGACCTCACGCATATGCACGCGTGCGTATGCACGAGCTACAGTGCATACGCATATTTGCGCAAAATTTCCATCGTGCGTACGCACGACATTTGGTGTGTACGCATCCTTGCATGAGGTCACTGGTGTGCGTACGCTCGCATCACTGTGCGTACACACCTTTGCAGCAGCTTCCAAACTTCATTTTCTTCATGATTTCTCCCCTTTGCATGTTTTTCTCTTCACTTCTCCCATCCCATACTTGCCTTGGAAACCTGAAATCACTCAACAGGTACATCAAGACACCAAATGGGATTAAAGTGAATTAATTTTAGCTATTTTAAGGTCTAAAAAGTATGTTTTCACAATTAAGCACAAATCTATGGAGAATTACAAAACTATGCTATTTAGATGAATAAATGTCGGTTTATGTGCTAAAATCCACTCAAATTAAATCAAAATATATCATAAAATATGGACACATCAATTCCCCCACACTTAAACAATAGCATGTCCTCATGCTAAACCAACCAAAGGAAATGAATGAAAGGGTATACAATTTATTGAATACAACTATCTATATGCATGTAACTATACTAAATGCTATCTATATATGTCTATCTATAATGTCCTATTGATTTGGTGAAAACAAACAATCAAATTTCTAAGCCGGTATATAGACATATAGGGCTAAGCAAAGAAGTATCTCAATGCAATCAAAATCTAAAGAATTGATTTAACTCATCAAAAAGAAGCAACTTGCAAGAATGCATGATAAGAAGTATGGATACATAGAGTTGAGTGATCGAACCCTCGCTAGGTGTGTATACACTCTCATCACTTGGTGTTTAGGGTCAATTCACTCAAATCTCCTTTAATCATGCTTTCAAGGATTTGCTTTTCATCTAACAATCAACAAACAAGTGATGCATGAATACAATTATCATGAGGACTTATTGGGGTTGTAATAGGGTTAGGGTAAAAGTGGGATAGATATGGCCCAGTGGACTAAAACGATTAAATCTTTGATTAGTTTAAGTTCTCACTCAACCTATATCAACCAAATCAAACACAAAATGCAACCTAACTTCCCATCATACTTTTTATACACATTCATGTATGTTTTTCTCACAAAACACCACATATGCAATTCTTTATTCACTTCTTTTCACTTTAGGGTGACTTTTGTACCCTTTTAATGATGAAGAGTTTTTATTTTAGAATTGCATATGGTTAAGTAGTTCATACATGAATGTTCCCATTTTCCAAAATCCTCAGTACATAACCAAGTTGAACATTTTCTTTTACCACCAAAGATTCCCAAAAGATTCCCCCACATTTAAATGAAACACACTCTTCAACCTAAGCTAATCAAAGATGAAATTCAAGGTAATTCATGGTTTTTTGCTTAGGGTTCTGATGTGCTAACAATTAGAACAAATGGGATAAAGAGGCTCAAAAGGGGTTAACAAATGTAGATGCAAGGGTAGGACCATATGTGTGAGTGAGTTTAATACAAAAATGGCCTCAATCATGCTAAATGCATTCAAAACATCAAACATTGGAAATAAAGAATCAAGCAAAACCAAGATTACAATCATAGAAGGAGCATAGCACACAATGAACAAAATTTGTGGTTATAATGTGTAACCACTTATTAAGGCTCAAAAACTCACAAGGTATTTGTTTTTTCCTCTTCTATGTTCCAAAAAAATCATTCAAGCAAGTTTAAAAATAATTTTCCAAATCAATTCTTTAGAATACCCTTGAAACAAAATTATTGGAAATCTTTGTTGTTTTTCACCAAAATTATTTTCTATATGTATGTATGATGTGATGGATGTAATTTTTTCAAAATTTTCCTAGTTCTCTTCCTAATTTTCAACAAGCAAAAATTAATATGAACAATTAGGACAAGATTGAAATAGGTGCTATACTATTCACATTATCCAATCACAACTTCTATCTATAAAATATATACTAAGAAGAGGATGCAAAAATGCAACATGCAATCACTAGAAATAAACTATGCGTAAGCTAAGATATATATACCAGAAGAAAATGCAATGCAACAATCAAAAGCACTCTAAATATCTATAAGAAACATGATAAAAAGAAACAAAAATAAAGTGCAAAGTGTTTGGAAAAGAAAGTTTACGCCCCAAAATGACGAATCCTCCCCCACACTTAAGCATTGCACGGTCCTCCATGCTCAAATAAAATCCGAAGAGAATGTCCCTAAAGAGCTCCACCTTCATTTGGCGGATGCGGGGGCTCGGGTTGTTTGAAAATTGCCAAGTCCAATGCATGCTCGGCATCTCCCTCCTCGGTGTCCTCCTCCTCTACCGGCTTCTTGCCTTGATGTCTTGATGAGCGGATAATTTATACGCTTTTTGGCATTGTTTTTAGATAGTTTTTAGTAAGTTTGAGCTACTTTTAGGGATATTTTCATTAGTTTTTATGTTAAATTCACATTTCTGGACTTTACTATGAGTTTGTGTGTTTTTCTGTGATTTCAGGTAAATTCTGGCTGAAATTGAGGGACTTGAGCAAAACTCTGAAAAAAGCTGACAAAAGGACTGCTGATGTTGTTGGAATCTGACCTCCCTGCACTCAAAATGGATTTTCTGGAGCTACAGAATTCCAATTGGCGCGCTCTCAATGGCGTTGGAAAGTAGACATCCAGAGCTTTCCAGCAATATATAATAGTCCATACTTTGTTC
>NC_029781.3:43028910-43030905 GCF_000817695.3 Arachis duranensis
TAAGTATTTCTATCCCTTTTTATTTTCCAATTATTATTAATTTTCGAAAACCCATAAACCAATTTAATCTGCCTAACTGAGATTTACAAGGTGACCATAGCTTGCTTCATACCAACAATCTCTATGGGATCGACCCTTACTCACGTAAGGTTTATTACTTGGACGACCCAGTACACTTGCTGGTTAGTTTAACGGAGTTGTGAATTCAACTGGTGCCATAATAATGATTTCATACAAGTACAAAAGAATATGGATCACAATTTCGTCCACCAAGTTTTTGGCGCCGTTGCCGGGGATTGTTCGAGTATGGACAACTGACGGTTCATCTTGTTGCTCAGATTAGGTAATTTTCTTTCAAAAACTTTTTCAAAATTTTTCTTTTTTCGTTTTTCCAAAAATAATTTTCGAAAAAATTAAATAAAAAAATACGAAAAAAATTCATAAAATCATAAAAACCAAAAATATTTTGTGTTCTTGTTTGAGTCTTGAGTCAATTTTAAAGTTTGGTGTCAATTGCATGCTTTAAAAATTTTTCTTGCATTTTTTTCGAAAAATTCATGCATTCATAGTGTTCTTCATGATCTTCAAGTTGTTCTTGGTAAGTCCTCTTGTTTGATCTTGATGTTTTCTTGTTTGGTGTATTTTCTTGTTTCTCATATGCATTTTTTGTTTGTTAGAGTCCATGCATTAAAGATTTCTAAGTTTAGTGTCTTGCATGTTTTCTTTGCATAAAAATTTTTTTCAAAATTATGTTCTTAATGTTCATCAGGATCTTCAAAGTGTTCTTGGTGTTCATCTTGACATTCATAGTGTTCTTGCATGCATCTTGTGTCTTGATCCAAAATTTTCATGTTTTGGGTCATTTTTGTGTTTTTCTTTAAAAATTCAAAAATCAAAAAAATTATCTTTTCCTTATTTCCCTCCAAATTTTCAAAATTTTGGGTTGACCTGGTCAAAAATTTTCAAAAATTATATCTTTTTCATTTTTTTTCTATTTTTCGAAAATTCCAAAAATCTTTTTCAAAATATTTTCAAAATCTTTTTCCTATCTTTACATCTAATTTTCGAAAATTAGCTAACAATTAATGTGATTGGTTCAAAAATTTGAAGTTTGTTACTTTCTTGTTAAGAAAGGTTCAATCTTTAAGTTCTAGAATCTTATCTTGCAGTTTCTTGTTAGTGAAGTAAGTAATTTCAAATTTGTGAATTAAATCTTTTCATCTTTTATCTTATCTTTTTCAAAAATTTTATCTTTAATCTTTTTCAAAATATCTTTTTCTTAAAAATCTTATCTTCTATCTTATCTTTTTCAAAAATTTTATCTTTTTCAAAATTTGATTTCAAAATATCTTATCTAACTTCTTTTCTTCTTAACTTTTCAAAATTTGATTTCAAATATTTTTCAATCAACTAACTAACTTTTTGTTTGTTTCTTATCTTTTTCAAAACCACATAACTACTTTTCCCTCTCTAATTTTCGAAAATACCTCTCTCCTTTTCAAAAAAAATTCTTTTTAATTAATTAAGTGTTTCATGTTTTAATTTTAATACCTTTTAATTTTCAAAAATACTAACCCCTTTTTCAAATTATTTTCGAAATTTCCCCTCTCTTTTCTTCTTCTATTTAATTAATTAATTGCTAACACTTCTCTTCACCTCTCTTCATCTAAAAATCCGAACTTATTATATCTCTTGTGTTTGGATTCTTCTACCCCCTTCTTCTTCTACTAACATAAAGGAATCTTTATACTGTGACATAGAGGATTCCTCTTCCTTTTCTTGTTTTCTTCTCTTTCATATGAGCAGGAACAGGGAAAAAGGCACTCTTGTTGAAATTGATCCAGAACCTGAAAGGACTCTGAAGAGAAAATTAAGAGAAGCTAAATTAAATTATTCTAAAGGTAACCTTTCAGAAATTTTCGAACAAGAGAAGGAGATGGCAGCCGAAAATAATAATAATGCAAGGAAAATGCTTGGTGACTTCACAAAGCCAAC
>NC_029781.3:43031354-43032265 GCF_000817695.3 Arachis duranensis
CCTGCCATGGCAGAGGTTAATTACATGGGTGAACCTTATGGAAACGCCTATAACTCATCATGGAGAAATCATCCAAATTTCTCATGGAAGGATCAACAAAAGCCTTAACAAGGCTTTAACAATGGTGGACGCAGCAGGCTGAACAATAGCAAGCCATATCCATCATCTTCTCAGTAACAGACAGAGAATTCAGAACAAAACACTTCTAATTTAGCCAATATTGTCTCTGATCTGTCAAAGGCCACTTTCAGTTTCATGAATGAAACAAGATCCTCCATCAATCTGGAGGCACAAGTAGGCCAGCTGAGTAAGAAAGTCATTGAAACTCCTCCCAGTATTCTCCCAAGCAACACAGAAGAGAATCCAAAAGGAGAGTGCAAGGCCATTGATGTGATCAATGTGGCCGAATGCACAAGGGAGGAGGAGGATGAAAATCCTAGTGAGGAAGATCCCCTGGGACGTCTCTCAAGCAAGAAAGAGTTTCCTATTAAGGATCCAAAGGAATATGAGGCTCATATAGAGACCATAGAGATTCCATTAAATCTCCTTCTGCCATTCATGAGCTCTGAAGACTATTCTTCCTCTGAAGAGGATGAAGATGTGACTGGAGAGCAAATTGCTCAATACTTAGGAGCTATCATAAAGCTGAATGCCAAGTTGTTTGGTAATGAGACTCGGGAAAGTGAACCTCCCTTGCTCATTAGTGAACTAGATAATTGGATTCAGAAAACTCTACCTCAAAAAAAACAAGATCCTGGCAAGTTCCTAATACCTTATACCATAGGCACCATGACCTTTGAAAAGGCTCTATGTGATCTGGGGTCAGGGATAAATCTTATGCCACTCTCTGTAATGGAGAAGCTGGGGATCATTGAGGTACAACCTGCCTTATTCTCATTACAATTGGCAGA
>NC_029781.3:43035058-43036033 GCF_000817695.3 Arachis duranensis
CCTCAAGGGATGCACTTTCCTCCCAACAACTATTGGGAGCAACTCAACACCTCCTTAGAAGATTTGAGCCACAATGTGGAACAATTAAGGGTGGAACATCATGAGCACTCCATCATTCTCCAAGAAATAAGAGAAGACCAAAGAGCAATGAGGGAGGAGCAACAAGGGCAAAGAAGGGACATAGAAGAGCTTAAGGACATTGTTGGTCCTTCAAGAAGAAGATGCCACTAAAGGTGGAT
This sequence comes from Arachis duranensis, assembly GCF_000817695.3. Classification (NCBI taxonomy): domain Eukaryota; kingdom Viridiplantae; phylum Streptophyta; class Magnoliopsida; order Fabales; family Fabaceae; genus Arachis; species Arachis duranensis. Next base: position 43,035,298 of record NC_029781.3, read on the forward strand.
TCATTCCTTGTTCTTTATTTCTTTCTATTTTCGGTTTTTAAAGTTGTGTTTATCTATGTTTTGTGTCTCTACTTCATGATCATTAGTATGTAACCATGCCTTAAAGCTATGAATAAAATCCATTAACCCTTCACCTCTCTTAAATGAAAAATGTTTTAATACAAAAGAACAAGAAGTACATGAATTTCGAATTCATTCTTGAATTTAATTTAATTATATTGATGTGGTGACAATACTTTTTGTTTTCTAAATGAATGATTGAACAGTGCATATGTCTTTTGATATTGTTATTTATGAGTGTTAAAATTGTTGGCTTTTGAAAGAATGATGAACAAAGAGAAATGTTATTGATGATCTGAAAAATCATGAAATTGATTCTTGAAGCAAGAAAAAGCAGTGAAAAGTAAAAAGCTTGCGAAAAAAAGAAAAAAATGGCAAAAAAAATAGAAAGAAAAAGAAAAAGCAAGCAGAAAAAGCCAATAGCCCTTAAAACCAAAAGGCAAGGGTGAAAAGGATCCAAGGCTTTGAGCATCAATGGATAGGAGGGCCCAAGGAAATAAAATCCAGGCCTAAGCGGCTAAATCAAGCTGTCCCTAACCATGTGCTTGTGTCATGAAGGTCCAAGTGAAAAGCTTGAGACTGAGTGGTTAAAGTCGTGATCCTAAGCAAAAAGAGTGTGCTTAAGAGCTCTGGACACCACTAACTGGGGACTCTAGCAAAGCTGAGTCACAATCTG
>NC_029781.3:43037330-43072372 GCF_000817695.3 Arachis duranensis
CGATGATGGTGATGCCCTACATACAGCTTGCCATGGAAAGGAGTAAGAAGGATTGAAGGAAGAGTGAGTAGTGAAGTAGAGTTTCAAGAGGAGCACAGCATCTCCATACACCTATCTGAAATTCTCACTATTGATTTACATAAGTATTTCTATCCCTTTTTATTTTCCAATTATTATTAATTTTCGAAAACCCATAAACCAATTTAATCTGCCTAACTGAGATTTACAAGGTGACCATAGCTTGCTTCATACCAACAATCTCTGTGGGATCGACCCTTACTCATGTAAGGTTTATTACTTGGACGACCCAGTACACTTGCTGGTTAGTTGAACGGAGTTGTGAATTCAACTGGTGCCATAATAATGATTTCATACAAGTACAAAAGAATATGGATCACAATTTCGTCCACCATGTCTCATCCTTGAAAAGAGTGAATAAGGTATAATTAGGAATCATAGGGCAAGTAGCACAAAACGGCAAAAGGGAGTAAGAATATAAGCATCTAATTGAGGAATTTGTATAGTGGTGTGGAATGCACACAATGGCTGGCTAAAGTGGCATCCACACAATGAAAAAGTAGGCATGAGTTCCTCAATTAAATGGCCTAAGATGCAAACAATAGATGAGCATCAATTAAGGACAAGCAAACTTAGGCAACTACCAACAAGAGTGAATTGAATGTAGGAATTATTGGATATTAAAGTTTTGCAAGTGAAAGAGCAAAATTGATATAAAATATCACAACAAACAATAACCAATGCAATGATGAGGAGAAACTACTTATTCATCCTTAAGAATAATCAAATAATCACATGGGAAGGTTCTTGCTACAAAAAGTGACAAGTCTTGATAAGAATCAAGTCAAGTCAACTCAAAAAAATGCAAAGCATTAATAAGGAGCAAACACCTTGTGATGTGATTATATTGACTTAAAAACCATGATGAACAAGCAATTCCATTCAATTCACTAAATTCAATATGTACTTGTTAAAAATTACACCAAATAAGAGACAAAAAGTCAATTTTTAAATCAATTTGGTGCTAGCAACTCAAAGCATTAAACAAGTACATTATTGAAAATTCAATCCCAAATAACATCATCATCATTCAAAAGTGCACAATTCTTGATTAGAATGCCAAACAAGGATATAGTCTAACACATATGGTCACGACAACATATGAATCAAAGTCACGATTTAACTAGGCAATGAAATAAAGACTGAATGCTCAGTGCACATATTCATTAAGCAAAACTAGAATAATCACTAAAGTAGAAATTAAAAGCAATCAAAACAAGGTAAAGCATGTAGAAAAGAAGGCAAAAGCAAGAGAAGAGAGGGGTGGAAGAAAGAATAAGAGAAAAATTAGAGAGAAGAGAAGAAAAGAAATGTAAAAGTGGGAAAATAGGGGCGTGCGTACGCACAGGTATGTGTGTGTACACACAAAAGGCGAAAAGATGCAGTTGTGCACGCGCACAACAACGTGCGGGCACTGTGAACAAAAGGGGCATAAGGGTTTGTGCGCACGCACAAACGCATATGCGGACGCCCCGAAGGGAAAAGAGAGGGCTGGTTCCCACACACAAGGGATGCGTGTGCTGCAAGCAGAGGGGGTTCCCAAGGTTGTGCGTGCGCACAGAGCTATGCACACGCACAGGTAGTTTTTTTTGTGAACATGGAACAAAGCGTCAACATTGCCAGCTGTCACGCCTTCTATGCGTATGCAAACAGGTCTGTGGGCACGCACAGAGGCAGAAAGAGAGGGGTGCGGACGCACAAGTCGTACGAATGCTCCCATCAGAAGGGGCACAAGCTGGTGTGCGCACGCACAGAGGGGTGCACGTGCACAGAATGCAAAAATTGGGGTTGTGTGCGTACCACAGGTGTGTGCGTACGCACATGCTCTGTTTTTCTCAAAAAAAATTTAGTGCTCTAAGGCACCAATCATGACACCCAAAATAGCATTTTCAACCCTAAAACTTATTCAACCCTAAAAATACAAGATCAAAACAAAATTTCTACCAAACTAAGCTAACTAAAGGAAGCAAAAATTAAACAAACAAGTGCACAAAGAGAGGGAGAGTCAGAAAGATGTTACCAAGCACTTTTATTTAATGTCTTTAAGTTAGACAATTGGGAGATCCTTTGCTATGGTGGCTTGTGCTTGAATTCCCCATCAATGCTAGAATGTCCAATGTCCTCCGGGATCCCAATTCTAACCATCAACAAAAACAAAAGAGAACCAAAAAGCAAGCTATTTACATATTAACATATATACAATAGCAAAAAACAAGCAAGCAACATATGTACAACCAACCAAAAACGAGCTATTTACAGTATTCACATATGCACAATAGCCAAAAACATACACCATTGCAACTCCCCGGCAACGGCGCCAAATTTGATAATAGGAATTTATTGTCGATCTAGATTTTCACAAAGTAGAATTCCATCGTTGAAAGTATAGTTTAGACCAACAACTAACTCCCAAATCAAATGTTTTAAATTCAAATTATAATAACCGAGAGTAACTAAAGCTCGGGTCGTTCTCCCTAAGAGTTGCAAGGAAATGTACATTTATTGGCTATGAGAGAGGGCATGGAAAATTGGGAAAGCAAGAGAGCAAGAAATGTAAATAGTAATGAATTAACTTAGTATGCAAGAAAGCAAAATTCAAAGCAAGTAGAAGCAATGAAAATGGAAATTAATCGCTAAATAGGGCTCTTGGTGAGAATTGGGAAATTTAGGCTTCCTATCCTAGTTGTGGACCACAAACATGGCAATTGTGTGGAATCAATCCAAACTAGCCAATCCTCCTTGAGAATTAGTCAAAGGGTGTAATTGGTCTCAATCCATAAGTCCTAGTCAACTCACTAATTACTTAGTGAAAGACTAGCATCAATGGAAACCAAACCAATTAACTATTCTCACACAATGCGGAATGGACATTCTCAACTCAATTCCGTCCAAACAACCAATTTCTCAACCAAGAGTGTGAAAGCTAAACGTGCAAGGAATTAAAAATCAAAGCAATTAATTGCAAGGAATTAAAAATCAAAGCAATAAAAGTCAAAGCAATTAAATGCATGGAAAGGAAATTTCAAATGCAAGAGAACCTCTTGGCAAGTGATTGAGAGCTAAGGTTACCTATCCTAGCCATTGATCAAAAACACATGATGATTATGATGAATTAATCCTACTTAGTCAACACTAATGGGTCACATAGAGTCAAGGGAGACCAAATCAACTAACTACTCTAATGTAACAAACAAGAATGGACATCAATAACTCACGGGTCACCAAAGTCATCAATTTCACGCCAAAAGTGGAGAAAAACAAAGTAAAAGCTAAGGCAAGCATTTTATCAAATACTTGGTTTGCATGGAAATAAAATAACATTAAATTGTATTAAAAATAAAATCTAACTACCAAAAGTAAGAAAAAGACAATAACAACTAAAGGAAGCATTAAATGAACATAAAACATAAATTGCGTTAATTGAAATTAAAATTAACAAAGAGTGTTCATAACATGAAAATGACTAAATAAAGGAAATAACACGAGATGAAGAAGATAAAGATGCAATAACAATAAATGACAAGGAAAAGTAAAGGAAAGCAAGAATTAAAAATAGAAATTACAAGAAATTAAACTAAAGAACCCTAATTCTAGAGAGAGGGGGAGCTTCTCTCTCTAGAAACTAAGAGAAATTAAATCAAAATATATTGTAAAATATGGACTCATAAAAAATCTAACCACTTTGGTAGATAAAACTAACGGGCTCGGCAAGACCTTCGCGTGGCCGCAAACTGTTCGTAAATCGGAGCACCGTAGCTCAAGTTATGGTTGAATGAAGAAGAAGGTGAATAGTATTTTGAAACCATTGCTCTCTTCTATCTCAATTCACGTTGCTGCTGTTGTGTTGTGGTGAAAGTGGCTGAATTTGTCACTTAAGTGGCTTTATATATGTTGGGCTTGGGCCCAACATGCGGCCGGTCCAATCCGTTAGCATTTTTGGCCCGTTTGGCACAATTTTGGGCCAAACTTTTAGATTTAGCGCCCGGTTTTCAACTTTAATTATTTTTGTAAGTTTTCTATAGTTTTTACTGCTCTCACTCAGTACCGAACAGATTTAAGTCAGTACAGCCGGCTGATTTTACGATACGCATTTTTACGCAATTTTCAGCAGAAAATTATATTTTCCAACTCAAAAAAATCTACTGAGTCCAAATATCATATTCAAATTTTCTAATTAATATTCTAAATTTTTGGAACCTATTTTGGGCAATTAAATTATTTTAATTAAGCGGTTAATTAATTGCGATTCTCACAAGAGGGACATTCGGGATCAGGCCCCGATAACGACGGCCAGCAGATCCCTTAGAGCAGCAAACCAGGAGGTGGCGAGACAGATCTAACCAGCCTGGATGAATGATAATTACTAATGTTCACTGTTGCATGAATCCCCACACTTTCATACAGCTGTACCAGCAAGTGCACTGGGTTGTCCAAGTAATACCCAAGCGAGTCAAGGTCGATCCCACTAGAATTGTGGTTTGAAGTAAGCTATGGTTGTCTTGCAGGTCTTAGTCAGGCGAATCAGAAGGATTGGATGTGTTTCAATATTGTATAAATTACTTTTTATATCAAATAGAGTCAGCAATGGGAATAGAGTAGAGGATTGGAGTTGCTTTGCCTTTCTGGATTAACTCTAGTATTATTGTCTTCTTTACTTGTGAGTGATTTCTTCAATGGCAGGTTGTATGTGATTGATGCCATAAGCTATGGTCATCAATCTCCTCTGCTTTCAAATTAAACGCCATTGGTCGTGGTCATCCAATCTGTTGGAAGGTGAAGCTCTAACATTTAATTCTCCTGGTGATCCTACTCAAAATGCGACAGAGAAGGTCGAACCTTTCGGATCAGAGAATGCTGCTTCTTTGGATTCTAGCCTATTCTATGGATACCCTAATCTCCCCAAAAATTAGCTTAACTGGTGTCTCGAGAAGTCCCCAACGAAGTTGTGGATTATCCATCTGAGAGATGTATAAACATAGCTGGCGGTTCGTGCTTTCCAGTCACGTATTCACATGAACCAAAGTAGACGCGGGTGTTTGTCTGGCACGCTCGTCTTAGTATGATGAACAGAGTTGATTGTCACTGATCATCCTATTCACCATGTTGAAGAGCGAATATACATCTTAGAAGTAAATCAAACAAGGATTGAAGAAGAAATAGTAATACTTTTATTAATTCATAGGACTCAGCAGGGCTCCTCCCCTCAACCTAGGAAGTTTAGAAACTCATACTGAAAGGAAAAATACAATGTAAAATGTGTAGGGTCCATGATGTCTGAATGATTATGTAAAATACACTTTAAGTACTAAAAAGATGACGAGTAAGGGTAACACAGTCTATTTAGTGCTAAAACCCACTTTTGGGGCCAACTTGATGAGTGTTTGGGCTGAGCTTTGATGATATCCATGTGCTATGAGGCTCCTAAGGCATGAAACGCTTAGCTAAGGGGTCCTCTCTGGGCATTTGGATGCTGGGCTCTGCTCTTTGGGCGCTAGACACCTGGAAAGGGACAGGAAGCTGGCGATGGACGCCCGTTTTAGGCCTTCTAATCTGAAGTAAAGTACAAACAATTATACATTGCTGGAAAGCTCTGGAAGTCAAATTTCTATGGCCGTTAAGAACGCTCCATTTGGACTTATGTAGCTCCAGAAAAGCTCTTCCTCAATTTCAGCCATAAATTACCTGGAATTGTACAAAAACACAAAAACTCATAGTAGAATCCAAAAATGTGAATTTAACATAAAAACCTATAAAAACTTAATAAAAACTAAACAAAACATACTAAAAACTATATGAAAATCATGCCGAAAAATGTATAAAATATCCGTTAATCACAACACCAAACTTAAATTGTTGCTTGTCCCCAAGCAACTAAGAACACAGTCGGATAAAAAGAAGATTAAAATACAATAAATATCAGAGTTTCAAATGAAGCTCAGTTCCAATTAGATGAGCAGTACTTAGTAGTTTTTTGCTTCTGAATAGTTTTGGCATCTCAATATCCATTGAAACTCAGAGAAGTTGGCATCCTTAGGAACTTAGAATCCAGATGATTTTATTGACTCTCCTAGTTAAGTTCTTTTTTATTCTTGAACACAACTTTCAGAGTCTTGATCGTGACCCTAAGCACTTTGTTTTCCAGTATTACCATTGGATACATTCATGCCACAGACACTTTACCTGGGTGAACCTTTTCAGATTGTGATTCAGCTTTGCTAGAATCCCCATATAGAGGTGTCGAGAGTTCTTAAACACACTCTTTTTTGTTTTGGACAGCTTGGACGAGCTGCTTAGGCCAGGATTTTATTCTTTTTGGCCCTCCTATCCATTAATGCACAAAGCCTTAGATCCTTTTACCCTTGCCATTTGGTTTAAAGGGTTATTGGCTTTTTCAATCTGCCCTCCTTTTCCTGCATTTTTGGGCAGCAATGGATTTTTCTACTTTTTATTTTTTTCTTTCTCGCCATTTTTTTCCGCATGCATATATATTTTTTTTCTTTTGCAATGTGCTTTTTCTTTTGCTTTTTGGTGCTTTTTCTTACTTCAAGAATCAATTTTTGAGAGTTTTCAGATTATCAATAATACTTTTCCTTTTTCCTCATTCTTTCAAGAGCCAACATTATAAAATTACAACTTCAAATATGCACTATTTATTCATACATTCAGAAAACAAAAGCAATACTACCACATCAACATAATTAAACTACTCTTATTTAAAACTTGAAATTCATGTATCTCTCAATTCTTTTAAAATAAATTTTTCTTTTAAGCAAAGTGAGAGATATATGAAACATTTTATAGCCTTAAGACATAAATGCAAATGATCATGCAACACGAACAAGATAATAGATAGTACAACATAACAAAAAATGAAAAAATACATAAGAAAGGAGATAAAGAGAACGAATACACCTTTAACGGTGGCAGCTAGTACTCCTTCTTGAAGATCCAATGTGGTATTTGATCTCTTCAATGTCACTCCTTTATCTCTGTTGAGGTGGCTGCACAGGCTCATGTGCATGCATTCTAGTTTTCTCCATCCTCTTCTTGTGGGGGCAAATGCCTTTCCCTTCTTCTTCCTTGAGGTTTCACCAGTCTTTGGTGCCATACTTAGGAGGGGTAGAAGTTAAAAAGCAAAGCTTTTGCAACACCAAACCAAATAATTTTGCTCGTCCTTGAGCAAATATGAACAATGGGGAAGAATATGGTAGAAGAAGGTGGGGTAGGTGGAGCTTCTGTGGGACCTACTGGTCCTGAGAGGCTAGGCAATTCAAATTCCATGCCCTCTGCATTAGCGTTTGAATGCCAAGGGCTGCTCCCTAGCTGGCGTTCAATGCCAGCAATGCTACCCATTTTGAGCATTGGACGCTCAGCCAGAGTTCCCTGGCTGGCGTTCAACTTCAACAACACTCCATCCAGAGTGTTCTGTTTTCACTGCTGAAGAATTCTATCTTTGTTCTGACTACTACACAGGATTATAAACCTAAAAACAAAACTTTAAAGAAAAAAATAAAATTAAGAAATAGAAATAATTAATTAAGGTTGGGTTGCCTCCCAACAAGCACTTCTTTAATTTCATTAGCTTGGCGGATGATAAACCGCTATTTTATGGTTTATCTTATGCTTAATTGAGTGGATTTTATCCACTATTCTTACACTTATTCATAGAAATTGCATGACTTACATTTTCCTTCCCAATTTTGTGCTATGATTGAAAACATGCTTCTTTGGCCTTAAATTTGCTAGTTTTAATCCTTTCTTATTATCATTCGATGCCGTGATATGTTTGTTAAGTGATCCCAGGGTTTACAAGACAGGAATGGCTTAGAGGATGGAAAGGAAGCATGCAAAAGTGGAAGGAATACAAGAAATTGAAAAAATTGCTAAGTTTTCAGCCCTAACCTCTTCGTATTCAATCGATCATAACTTGAGCTAGAGAGATCCAAATGTGGTGGTTTCAGTTGCGTTGGAAAGCTAACATCCGGGGCTTTAAAATGATATAAAATTTTACATATTTACCTTGCTGTTAGGTGACACATACACGTGCATGATACGTACGTGTGTATAGTGCACAGACAAGTGACGCATATGCGTGCATGACGCGTACGTGTGATGGAGCCACGTGTTGTACGTATCAAAAATCACTGGGGCCAATTTCTGGGCTATTTTTGGCCCAGTTTCAAGCCCGAAAACACTGATTAGAGGCTACATAGTGGAGCAGAATGGGAATCATAGAATCATTCACGCAATTTAGGTTTTAGATGTAGTTTCTAGAGAGAGAGATTCTCTCCTTTCTCTAGATTTTAGGATTCTTAGTTTTATTCCTTTTCAATTTCAGATTTCTATTATAATTTAATTTAGTTTTCTTCTACTCTTATTTGTTTTAGTATTTTATTTTATCTATCTTCTCTTGTTGATCCATTTATTCTACCATTTAGTTTATGAACTCCTCATGTTAGATTGATTTTCCTTTTTATGCAATTTGAAGTATTTCATGTTTATTGCTTCTTCTATTATTTGTTATCATTGATTTTGCAATTGTTGGTTTTAGGTTTTATATTCTCTTATTAGTTTTCTATGCTTTTATTTTGTGCCTACTAAGTGTTTAACAAAATGTTTGGAAGGATGTTAGAGTAGACTTTAGTACTCTTGGCTTGGGAAGGTAACTTAAGAATTCTTGAGTCACTAATGTCCAAGTGATTGATGATTGGTAGCCATTAACTCTAGTGCTCACTAATTGAATTAGTGGAGAGTTAGGACTTATGGACTTGGATTGATATAGCTCATTTGACTTTCCTTACTAGTTAGAGGATGAATTAATGGGATTGATCCTTGCCAATTCTCATGTTGTGGTTAGGGATAAGGATAGAGATCCTTGACCACGAAACCTTGCCAAGACCTTTTTATCATTTGAATTTCCTTGCAATTTACTTTTCTTGTTTCCTATCTCAAAACCCCAAAGATACAACTCATAACTAATAACAAGAACACTTCCTTGCAATTCGTTGAGAGACGACCTGAGGTTAAATACTTCGGTTATAATTTCTAGGGGTTTGTTACTTGTGACAAACAATTTTTTGTATGAAAGGATTCTAGTTGATTTAGAAACTATACCTGCAACGAGAATTTATTGTAAAATTCTAGACCATATATCAATCCATTCATCAGCAGACAACTCCTTTCAAGGAGGAACATAGTCATAGAGGAATAAATCCTTACTCCTTACTGGGAGCTTTCTTCCTGTGCTCTCATGGAATAGCGTAATACGCTCAAAAGACAAGATCTTGTTTACTGCTCGAGGCAGGGTTGGGCTTGCAGCAATATGCTGGTATCCCTTTTTGTCACTTCTCTCTTCCATGGTGAATACCATGATGAGATAAGTGAAGATTACCATTTTCTATTATGAAAAGCCTTCAGTAGGGATATTTTTGTTTTTTCAGCCCCTAGTTATCTTCCTTTTGGGGCATTCCTCCTTTGTGGATAGTGTACATCCAACACCAAACTTACGGTCGGTCTTAGGAGGGATTGAATTGGTTTCATCCAAGGGAGGAGGCTTGGATGCTGAATCCTTTATGCAAGTGCCTCCCTTGTCAAGGGGTAATGGAAGGTCAAGAACCTTGAACACCATCCAGTACTTATGCAAGGTATTCCTTTCTTTTTGTGCCTCTTGGATTCCCATCTTCTCTATTACAGATAGTGGCATGAGGTTTATTCTTGACCCTGGGTCACACGGAGCCTTCTCAAAGGTCATGATGCCTATGGTACAAGGAATTAGGAAGCGTCTAGGATATGGAAGCTTCTGAGGTAGCTTTTGCTGAACCAAAGCATTGAGTTCTTTGAAAAGTAATGGAGGTTCTTGCTCCATAGATACTTCTCTCTTCGTAAGTATCTCTATTTCATCTCCCCTTAGGTCCTTATTTTCAAAAAGAATGTCTTTTAGACAGGCCGTATAGGGGGTCTTTTTTCTCAATACCATTGCAACAAAGATATTGACTTGCAGCTCCTTAAGGGCTACTGAAAAATGAGCCAACTGCTCATCTGTTAGTTTTTCCTGCATGCCTAGGAAATGTGGCTCTTGAGGTTCTTTCATCTCTATAAGGGTGAGCTCTGTGATCATCATAGGCTCCACTTGCATTATTAGAGAAGAATCAACTTGAGGTTCCTTCTCTTCTGTAGGGGCGTGCTGAATGACAGTCTCAAGATCCTTTTGGTTCGTGATGGCCTTAAGTCCCTCAGTAGTAGACTCCTGAGGTTCGGCCTTTTTGGTACTAATGAGAGCCAGACACTCTTCTCTTAGATTCACTTCTGTGTCTTTGAGAAGAGTGTTAGGGTGTCTCTGCAGTTTCTGAGGAAGGTTCCTCTAACTGACTGCATTGCACTCCTTTATAATGGCTACTGTCTCTACTTCCCTCCAATCCCTCTTGTTGTTCAGTATTTTCTTCATGAACTTAGCATAAGAAGGCATTTGTTCAAGAGCCTCTGCAAAGGGAATTTTGATCTCCAGCTTTTTAAAAGCTTCTAAGAATTTGCCAAATTGCCTATCCTTTTCTGCTTTCTAGAGTCTTTGAGGGTATGGTAACTTGGCTTGGTATTCATCAATCTTGGTTGATGAAGGCCGAGGACCTAGTGTATTGGAAAGGGGGTTAATAGCTTACTTAGGAAGGTTGTTATCAGTCTATGACTGGCTCCGTTGCTTGGGCGTTTAATGCCCAAGCTACTGCCCCCTTCTTGGCGTTCAATGCCAGAGACACTGCCCCCTTGTGGGTGTTCAACGCCAAGGGTGCTGCCTTCTTGGGCGTTTGAACCCTCAGTCTCTGCCTTTTTCTGGTGTTCAACACTAAGAGTAATACCTCCCTGGGCGTTTAAACACCTAGAGTTATCTCGTGAAGAAACCTGGTTATCCTCTGTCAATTGTTCTTTTCTTTTCTTATTGTACTGAGGTTGAGTGTTTAAGGATTTCCCACTCCTCAGTTGAGTAGCCAGGAATTCCTCTGTTATCTGCTTAGATAACTGCTGCCTTGTTTGGTTCAGCTGGGCTTTTACATTCCTGTTAGAAGCCTGGGTTTCTCGCAAAGCTGCTTGCAGTTCCAGCAGTTACTAGGCAAGGGCGTGTATAACACCCTACCATGCAGAGTCTTATGCTTAAGTCATGAAACAGAGATGGCAAGGCATTACGACCTCAAAATTAAAATTTAATATACGTAGTAGTGGAAACAACATTTATAATTAGGAGCCTTTGAAGAAAAAGGGGTAAAACAAAATCGTAAATTGAAAAGCGCAACACTCCGATTGATAACGTAACGTAACGGATAAAGGGTAAGCTAACGCAAGAATATATATACAAAAGAGTGCCAAAAACATGAATATCAAAACTCAAGATCCGGCTGCGAAGATAACCGATCCGAGCATAAAAGTATATACATATATATAAAGTAAGGAACTAAAAGGACAAAAATACAGAAAACCTGTTCTCCAAAACAACCTCTAAGAGGAGTCAACATAGTATGTATTATTTAGTGGAGATAAAAAATATCTAAGCAAAAACATAAAACCAAAATAAAGTCCTGAGAACCAATGATCTTTGCTAATTTGGAAGTCTCCAACATGCCTCAGTGAGGAGCCTCATGTCCTGCATCTGAAAACTACAAAATTCGCATGGGTGAGAACCGGAGGTTCTCAGTATGGTAACAGTGCTCACATATCTAACATGTAACGTCCTAGGAAAGCCGAAGGCAATCCTAGAATTTCAAACAGATCATTCATTCTTATAAACAGACTAAACCATAAATGGAAACTGACTAAAGATCTTCAGTCTTGCTAATACTTCCCTTTCCAAATCCTTCAGACCTCCCAACCACCAACAGTAATATAATATGGCAAACACAATTATATTAGACAAGGAGATATACAAATAGGGAACAGATACGGCATTTAGACAATTAGCAAATAATATGCAGTCAATTAGGCAATTTCAAAGAATTCACATAATATGCATATGATGTATGCCTGTCCTAATGGCTGATGAGTCTCATCTGTCAGTTATAAAGCCAACCCAACAAGTCCTGGTAGCTAACCATTGGACTGTCCCTCTGTCGTGCATCCCCAACTTGAGTTATTCACAACACAATTCAAAATATATATCCAACACCCTCACTGGTGTATATTCACTGGGGCGAGCTCATCCAGAACTTTCACAGTGTCCGGCCATACTTACGACATAGGGTCAGCAGAATATCGAGTCTCCACCTAGAACACGTGGTGGCTAGCCACTACTTTCACCCAGAGAAACTCGTATCTCAGATAGTGAAAATGCAACATTCACATTTCATTCAATAAGCATATATGCAATCATACCCAGTCATAATTCAATAATGGCTAAGCCATAATTCAGCAATAACTCAACCATTCGTCACATAATTCAATCCGTAACCAGCCAATTTATTAACAAATATAGCCCTTCGGCTCATGGCATATAAAGCACTTCCACCACCATTCTATGTATCTCAAACAATCATCTTTCATCATCATTGATCATTAATTCCCCCTTTCTTCATTCACAAGTTACCACATTTCCTAGTGAGATCGGAGGCATAGAAGACTAAAATTTGGCTTTGAAACTCAAAAATTAACCTTGGGGTGAGAACAGGGTCACGCGTGCGCATCGCCCACGCGCACACGTGGAAAGCCAAAAGTCATAGTGACATGTATGCATCATCCACACACACGCGTGGATGAGAGAAAAGCCAAGTGACGCCTGCGCGTCAGCCACGCGTACGCGTGGGTGCATTTTGTGCTCCACGCACAAAACCAGCACAATTCCCGCACAACTTTCGGGAAATTTAGCTGGGCAATGGGATTAGCACATCAACGCATACGCGTCGGTCAGGCGCACGCGTGGGTAGTGAAAATTTGAAAATGACGTGTGCGCGTCGGCTATGCATACACGTGGGAGTGCGATCTGCCAAAATTTTCACTAAGTTAAAAACTGCAGAATTTCACAATTTCAAACCCGAATCTTTCGACGGACATAACTTGTCCATTTCAAATAATTTTTAACCCGTTCTTTGAATGGCATAAACATCCTGGATCCAATTTCATTTGTAAACAAAGTGTCATTTTCAAAGTATGCCCAAAAACCACATTTTCATACAAAACCACAAAGTGTCATTCTAAAAACAAACCAATTTCAACCCTTTTCAGAACCAACCAAAACATACCAAAAATCAACTTCAAGTCTCCTCAACTCATACATTAATAATGTTCATCAAATTCACAAACCACCATCCCACCATTTTAACCCATCTCAATCAATTAACTCAATTGCAAACACATTAACATGTCATACATTCTTCCTTAAATTCCAATTTCCAACAACACCATTTCCAATCAACCACCACTACATTCAATCAATATCATCCTCACCTCAACATGGTTTCACCCATAAGTCAACCTCAACCAATCATCAAGCATATATCAAAACACGCATATCTCTCATGCATCATACCATCAAAACATCAACATTCATATCACATATATGACCACACATTTTATCTCAACCATCCAACACCATCAACAATTCAAATCCTATCTTAAGGCATCTAGCCTCAGTTTTCACAACACATTACATTTTAGATACAGGAAACCGAGACCATACCTTAGCCGATTTTCCCGCTCAACCAGAGCACTTCCAAATCACTTTTCCACAAGCTCTCAAGGTTTCAACACCTCCAAGAACAGAGTTTCAGCACACCAAGGCCATTTTCCAAGCTTTCCAAAATCTCAATCAAGATTTAATATTTACATACACACTACCTAAGCCACAATTATCATATCCAAACACAACAACTCAACACCCAAACTTCATGAACCAAGAAATTCTACTAGGGTTGAGAATCTTACCACACCCAATGATCAAAAAGACAAGATTACTCTTCTCCTTCAAGCTAGTTGGGTTCTATAACATCAAAGAGCACAAAATTTTAACACTTTTCACCCAAAAATTCGAATTTAATGTCTGAAGAACTGAACTAAAATCGTGGCTTACCTCAAGAACAAAGTAGTGGATTTTTTAGAGCTTGTTGCGGTGAACGCATGGCCACAAACGGTGCGGCAATCGGAGCTCTGGATCAAAAGTTGTAGTGGTTTCAAGATCAAATGAGAGTTGAAACTTTGGAAGAGTGTTCTTCCCCTCCCTTTCTTATTTTCAGCATCCTTGAGGATTTAGAGATGAGAGAGAGTGCTGTTTTTAGGGTTTTAGGTTTAGCTAGGTTGGGCCAAGGGCCCAATATGGGTCCAGTTTGGCCTATTCGGTCTAATCTTGGGCCGATTTCTATAAAATTGGCTTTCTAGAATAAATTCTAATTTATGGTTTAATTAGTCATTAATTAACCGGGTTTTACAGCGTGCAGTTGCTGAGTCAATTGGCCATCATATTCTGGAGGGTTAAGTTTAGTAGATACTGCTTTAACATCTTCCTTCATGAAAGTCTCAGTAGCTGAGTACAAATGTTGATTAATGGCAACCGTCTCAATAAGCTCTTGAGCTTCTTCAATGGTCCTTCTCATGTGTATAAAACCACCAGCAGAGTGGTCCAAAGACATTCTAGCCATGTTTGAAAGCCCACAACAGAAGATATCTAACTGTACCCATTTTGAAAACATTTCAATGGATATTTTCTTAGCATCCTTCAATACCTCCCCCAGGCATCATAAAGAGATTCATTCTCTCCTTGTCTGAAGCCTTGGATGTCCAGCCTCAACTAGGTCATCTTTCTTGGAGAGAAGTATTGGTTTAAAAATTTGTCTACTAACTTTTTCCAAGTTTTCCAGCCTCAGCTTGTAGACATCTTGGTTTACTCCCTCATGGTGTACAGTGTCAGCAATCTTTAAGAAATCTACTAAGAATTCTGTAGGTTTTTCCTGTGGAAGTCCAGAAAACTGGCAGTTTTGCTGCACTATGGTAATGAGTTGAGGGTTTAATTCAAAGCTACTTGCTCCGATGTGAGGTATGCTAATACTTCTTTCATAAAAGTCAACATTGGGATTTGTATAAGATCCTAGAGTTCTTCTGAACTCTTCATTTCCATTTGGATTCATGGTGAACAAAGGTAGAAGAGGAGAGAGAAGAATGAAGATAGAAAAAGTAGAAAAAGAAATAGAAGTAGAAGAGATGAACAAGAATTAAAATATTTTTGTTTTTATTTTATTTATTAATTAATTTTAAAAATTAGTTTAATAATTTAAAAAGAACTAAAAATTAGTTGGTGAATTTTCAAAAAAAAAGAAGAGCGAAATAGGAGGGAATTTTCGAAATTAAGAAGAGATAAGAGTTAGTTAGGAAGTTTTGAAAAAGAGGAGAGAGAATATAAGTAATTAATTAAGAAAATATTTGAATTTAAAATAAGATAAGAGATAAGGTAAGAAAATATTTGAAATTAAAATTGAAATTTGAAAATTAAATTTTATAATTTTGAAAATTGAAATTGAAGTTTGAAATTCGAAATTTGAAATTTTAAGAATTGAAACTTTAAATTGAATTTTAAATTTTGAATTATGAAAAAGATAAGATTTGAGATTTGATTTTGAAAAATATTTGATTTTAAAGTTTGAATTTTGAAATTATAAAATCTTAATTTTTGAAAATTGAATTTTGAAAATTGAAAAATGAATTCTTAAATTTTTAAATTTGAAAAAGATAAGATAAAATTTTTAAATTTTCAAGAAAGATAAGATAAGATTTTGAAAAAGATATGATTTTTGAATATTGAAGACTAAGATAAGATAAGATAAAAATTTTGAAATTAAAATCTGAATTTTATTTAAAAATTTTTGAAAATTAATTAAAAAGATAAGAAAAGATATTTTTTATTTGTTGAATTTCATGATGAAAGAGAAAAATAAGTAAAAGAAACAAGACTTAAAATTTTTAGATCTAGTACACCTTATTTCGAAAATTTTGGAGAAAAACACAAAGGGATACCAAACTTAAAAATTTTAAGATCAAAATACAAAGAAAACACAAGAACACTTTGAAGACTAACAAGAATACTAAGAACAAGACTCAAAGAACACAAGAACATATAAAGGACAGCAAACTTAAAATTTTTGAAAACCAAAAATAGAATTTTCGAAAAATTAGAGAAAATACACAAGAAAACACCAAACTTAAAAATTGACATAAGATTTAAGTAAAAGAAACTATTTTTGAAACTTTTTAGAAAGAAAGACTCCCAAAAAATCGAAAATTGCAATAGGAACAAGAACAAAAGACTCAAACAAAAACACAGATTAATAAAGAAAGTTAAGGATTCTTGAGAATAAACTTTTAAAGGGGTTTTTGGAACAGTTTTAAAATTTTTGGAATTGAATGATAGGATCATGTAAAACTCAAACCAAGAACAAGGATTAAACAAAGAAAAGAAAAATATTTTTGAAAAACTTTTAAATTCTTAAGAAAAAATAGAAAAGAAGAAAATAAAAATAAGACTCAAATAAAATAAAAATTACCTGATCTAGGGAGCAAGACAATCCATCAGTTTGTCCAAACTCAACAATCCCTGGCAACAACGTCAAAAACTTGGTGCACGAATCCCCACACTTTCATACAGCTATACCAGCAAGTGCACTAGGTCGTCCAAGTAATACCTGAGCGAGTTAGGGTCGATCCCACGAGGATTGTGGTTTGAAGCAAGCTATGGTTATCTTATAGGTCTTAGTCAGGCGAATCAAAAGGATTGGACGTGTTTTAATATTGTATAAATTACTTTTTATATCAAATAGAGTCAGCAATGGGAATAGAGTTGAGTATTGGAGTTGCTTTGCCTTTCTGGATTAACTCTGGTATTACTGACCTCTTTTCCTGTGAGTGATTTCTTCAATGGCAGGCTATATGTGATTGACGCCATGGGCCGTGGTCATCAATCTCCTCTGTTTTTAGATCAAACGCCATTGGCCGTAGTCATCCAATCTGATGGAGGGTGAAGCTCTAGCAGTTCATTCTCCTGGCGATCCTACTCAAAACACCACAGAAAAGGTCGAATCTTCCGGATCAGAGAATGCTGCTTCTTTGGATTCTAGCCTATACCACAGAGACCCTAATCTCCCTGGAAATCGGCTGAACTGGTGTCTCAAAAAGTCCCCAATGAAGTCGTGGATTTGCCGTCTCTGAGATGTATAAACATAGCTGGCGGTTCATGCTTTCTAGTCACGTATTCATATGAACCCAAGTAGATGTGGGTGTTTGTCAGGCACGTTTGTCTTAGTATGATGAATAGAGCTGATTGTCACTGATCATCCTAATCACCATGTTGAAAAGTGAATATACATCTTAGAAGTAAATCAATCACGGATTGAAGACGAATAATAATACCTTTATTAATTCATAAGACTCAGTATGGCTCCTCCCCTCAACCTAGGAGGTTTAGAAACTCATACTAAAAGGAAAAATACAATGTAAAATGTGTATGGTGTGTAAAGTGTGCATGATGTCTGAATGATTATGTAAAATACACTTTAAATACAAAACAGATGACTAGTAAGGGTAAAACAGTCTATTTAGTGCTAAAATTCACATCTTGGGCCCACTTGGTGAGTGTTTAGGCTGAGCTTTGATGAGATCTACGTGCAATGAGGCTCCTAAGGCATGAAACACTGGATAGGGGGTCCTCTCTAGGCGTTTGGATGCTGGGCTTTGCTCTTTGGGCGCTGGACGCTTGGAAGGGGGCAGGAAGCTAGCGTTGGACGCCAGTTTTTGGCCTTCTAATATGAAGCAAAGTATAGACTATCATACATTGCTGGAAAGCTCTGGAAGTCAAATTTCTATGGCCATTTAAAAACTTAATAAAAACTAAACAAAACATACTAAAATATTACGAAAAATGATGCCAAAAAGCATATAAAATATCTGCTCATCATTATCCAAGCTAAGAACGTCATGGATGGCAAGTCAGAAGACATGAACAATCTCCGACTGGAAAGATAAGGGGACACCGCGAGCCCGTAGTCATAGGCGCAACCCCATTTGCTGAAAAGATCCTATGGGTCCGCCTTCCGAGGCACTTTGACATTCCTACGGGGATGCAATATGACGGGATAATGGACCCACAGGAACATCTAACGGCGTTCAAGGCTCGAATGAACTTTGAAGGAGTATCCGATGCGGTATAATGTCGGGCCTTCCTAGTAACACTCGCCGGACCAGCGATCAAATAGTTTAACTCCCTGCCTCAAGGATCCATTGAGGGTTTCACTGATATATCACGAAGATTCCTAGCCCAATTCACGACTAGGATCGCGAAGCCAAACACCCTATAAACCCATTAGGTGTTACCCAACGAGAAAATTAGTCCACAAGAAAGTATCTGAATCATTTCAATGATGATTTCCTAGAGATCGATGGCCTAATAGATTCTGCCGCCAACCTCTACCTAACTAACAGGTTAACCTACGAGGACTTTCAAATGCACCTAACCACCAAGATCATATGGACTATGCACGAGATTCAGAATGTGGCGAGAGAATATCTAAATCACAAAGAAGTCAGCCAGGTCATGGCAACCAACAAGCAGAACACCTCAACCACTGTCCCTCCTCATCAGATGGCAGCCCTTCCTCCTGATAAGTAAGGGGCCAAAGAGCAGTCAGGAGGACCCTCTGACCCCTAAGGATCGGGAAGTTCACCAACTAGAACCCTCTAGCTGCTCCCATCATTGAAATTTACCAGCAAATAGCCGATCGTGGTATAATCCCAAAAGCACGGCAGCTCAAGGAATGGACCGGAGCAAACAAGTTCCTATACTGCAATTACCACTGATAGTAGGGGGCACAGGACTCAGAATTGTGTTGGACCTAAAGGATGATTTGGAACAAGCCATCAGTGATGGGAAACTCTCCGAATTTGTGAAAATAATATGCGAACCCCAAAAACCTGCGAGGGAGAGATCCCCGAAAATGCGAGAAGGCCGTAAGCCACGAGCTGGCAAACTACCATCAAGGGAAGAAACTGAGGTGGTCCCCACCATTGTGCTCAACATGGTGGTTTGGAGGTTAAGCGAGAAGTTAAAGGCCTCTCAAAAAAAAAGATCTTATGATCCTTGCGGTAACCACCTCAGAACATTTCATGCCCTAACCTTTCCAAATTTCACATTCTGAGTACAGGATTGCTGGATCTAGGATGTTACCGATGACCCACCCATGGTTATCCCAGCCAGAATAGGATCCGGGCTCGTAAAGAGGACACTAGTAGACATGGGTGCCAATATCAATATCGTATTTAGGAACACCTTCAATGCCCTCGGGATCCGTGACTCAAACCTCCACACACACACACTAGAATGGGGTAGTGGTCCTGGGAGAATTCTTTATCAAGCCAGCTGGGGTAATCAAGCTCCTGATCATCGTAGGAAATGAGGCCATGAGGCAAACCGTCATGGCCGACTTTGTCATCCTCAAAGACTCCACCGCATTCAACGTCATTCTGAGGAGAACATGCTCAATGACTTCTTCACGGTGGTATTCACAAGATACCTAACCATAAAATTTGGACAGACGATGGCATAGTTGGAACCATATACAGCGATTTAAAGACAGTAGTAGCCTACGATCACACCAGCGTTAGCCTTCAAAAAAAAATCTTGTGACGCCACTGATGAGTAGGATTTTGCATCGGTTCGGAAATTAAATAAAGTAGTTCCATTGTAAGTATAGTCCAAACCGACAATTAAATCCCAAAAATCAAAGTTTAGATCTTTCAAACACAAAACATATAAACCGAGAGTAATTAAACCTCGGGTCATTCTCCCTAGGAATGCAATTGAAGTGTCATGCTTTCAATTGTAAGGAAAAAAGGGTTTGAAATCAAAGAACGAAAGATTGAAAGAACTTAAGAAATAAAAGAACTAAGAAATGATCAAAATTGAGAATTAATGTGATCAAAGGGAATTAGGATCACAACTTGATGAAAATGCTATAAGTGCATAAAAGAGACCTTGACTTGGAAATGAAAATCCAAGGAATCCTATCATTTCCATGACGACAACTATAATTATTATGATGAGTCAATCTCGCTTAGTTAACCCCTAACATTGAGGAGTAGGTCAAGCAAGCATAATTGACCTTGATCCATAAGTCCTAGTCAGCTTACCAAATTAATTGGTAAAAGGCTAGCTTCAATGGACACAAGAGTCAACTAACTACCCAAGAATTACCACTAAATGTCGGACATCATGACTCTAGTATCCTAGGAACTCAAATCCTAAGCCAAGGTGTGAGAATCTACTCAAAATCTAAAGTTCGCATTTTCACAAACACCTTGTGGTCATAAAACCAAAAGATAAGAAATTGCAAAGAAAAATAGAAAACTATAACCAACTATTCACAAAACCAACTATAAACAAGTAATCAAGCATATATAAACCATAAAACAATAAATCCATTAATCAAAACTTCAAAAAACTCAAAATTGCAAATACTGACAAGTAACTTGAACCAAGAGAACATTGAAAGTAAAGATGATGTAATTAAAGAGAAATTAAGAGTACTTACAATTAAAGAAGTAAAATCCAAAATGAAAGCTTACTATAAAATACTACAATGGAAACCCTAGGAGAGCATTTGCTATCTACACTACTCCTACTCCTAAGGATGATTTCTAAAATCTAAAGGGAAGAAAAAAATCTAAAACTAAAACCTAATAATAACTTGTAATAATGCATCCGTGTTGATACTCCCTTCATATAGCACTTCAATTCAGCATCTAGCCTTCCAAAATTGGGCCAAAAGCCTCCAAAAATTGTGGATAATGTGTTTCATTAATAAAACCACGTGCAGGGACCTGTGCATACACACAGATGGTCATCCGCACGCACACTTGACTGTGTGTACTTTTCCTTGTTTTCTTCATGTGTTCTCCCTTGTACATGCTTTCTTCCACTTTTGCCTAGCCAAATCTTGCCTAAATGACCTGAAATCACTCAAAAAATATATCATGGCATCGAATGGCATAAAAGTGAAATTAAAATCACTAATTTAAGCACAAAAATGCATGTTTTCATATTTAAGTCTAATTTAAGGAGATAACACAAGAGTATGCTATTTTGGTGCTTAAGTGTAGGTTTATATGATGAAAATTCACTCAAATTAAGTCAAATTATCTTAGAAATTATGGACTCATCAGCCACGGGAATATTCGTGGTAGACCTAGACGCGAGGATAGAAGAACAACCTCAGCTATAACCGGAAGGGGACCTCGAAAAGGTACAAAATTGGGGAGATGAAAGACAAAACAATTTCGTCACTCGAACCCTGCCAAACGAGCAAAAAGTTCCCCTGACATCCCTCTTGAGAGAAAACGGGGATCTCTTCACATGGACCCTAACGGACACGCTGGGCCTAGACCCTAGTTTCATATCCCAATGACTTGCCGTGAAGGTGGAGGCTAAGCTAGTGGTAAAGAAGTAACGGAAAATGTCGGTAGAGCGTGTGGCTGAAGTAAAAAGGCAAACAACCAGCATCCTACAAGCCAATTTCATTCAATAACCCACGTACTAAACCAAGTTGTCGAACATACTGATGGTTTAAAAGCCCAATGGTAAATGGAGGATGTGTATTGACTACTCAGACCTGAACAAGGCTTGTCACAAGTACTCTTTCTCACTACCCCACATCGACAACCTTGTCGACTTGTCATATGGGTACAAGTATCTGAGTTTCATAGACGCGTATTCCGTGTACAACCAGATACCGATGCATCCACTTAACGAGGAAAGGACAACATTGATTACCCCAGACGGCATTTACTGTTATGCTGTCAAGCCCTTCGGCCTGAAGAATGCTGGGGACACGTACCAATGTCTGATGACCAAAATCTTCCAAAGTCAAATTGACAAGGCAATAGAAGTTTATGTTGATGATATGCTCGTTAATACCGCCAAGTTAGAATCTCTGCTAGATTATCTCTGTGAGATTTTCGGATCCCTCCTAAACACAAGATGCGCTTGAACCTGGCAAAATGTGTCTTCACAATGGAAGTCGGTAGGTTTCTTTGTTTTATGCTAAACCAGTAGGGGGTCAAAGACAATTCGGATAAATATGACACAATCATCCGGATGGCCAGTCCAGAGTCCGTGAAAGATATCCAAAGACTATTAAGGAGGCTTGCGGCCCATTCGCACTTTCTTAGGACCTCAGCACAAAGGGCCCTCCCACTTTTTTAACTTCATGAGAAATGGGATCACTTTCTAATGGACGGAGGAGTGCAAAACTACTTTCCAACACTTCAAGAAACTATTGTCGGAACTACCAGTCTTGGCAAAACTGTAAATGGAAGAGCTGTTATATTTATATCTAGTGATCTGAGATGAAATAATGGGTGCGACATTCATTCAGGAAGTGGGGAACTAGCAATTTTCAGTGTATTTCATCAACAAGGTATTCCAGAGCGCAAAAAACCGATACTGACGGTTGGAAAAACTAGCCTTTGCATTACTCGTCTCATCTCAGCAGCTCATGCAATACTTCCAAAGCCATCCAATCGTAGTTTGAACTGACCAGCTTATCAAACAGGTGCTGTAGAAATCGTACTTGGCATGTAGGATGATGGTGTGGTCATTAGAGCTATCACAGTTCAACATCAGCTACCAACCAAGACATCCTATCAAAGTCCAGGCCATGGCAGACTTATTGGCCGAAATGGCCAGTCCTAATGCCGAGCCCCCGACCAAGCATTGGGAGCTCCACGTGGACAGAGCTTCCAATGATGTTTCAGGCGGGGCGGGGGTGATTGATACACCACTATTTTATGATATATTTTGGACTGAATTGAGTGGGTTTTGTCAACTATTCTCACACTTATTCATGTAAATTGCATGTTTTTAAGTTTCCTTCCTAATGTCGTGTGATAATTGAAAACATGCTTCCTTGACCTTAAAATTGCAAATTATAATCCTCTCTTATTACCATTCGATACCGTGATATGTGTGTTAAGTATTTTCAGGTTTTATAGGGTAGGAATGGCTTAGAGGATGGAAAAGAAGCATGCAAAAGTGAAAGGAACACAAGGAATTAAGGATTTCAGAATCTGGTAGGGACACGCACGCGTGGATGATACATACGCGTGGCCAAGTGCAAGGTTCAGCGACGCGTACGCATGGCTGACGCGTATGCGTGACGAGCATCACATGCTGCACTTAACAGAATTTACCGGGGGCAATATCTGGGCTGATTTGGACCCAGTTTCAAGCCCAAAAATTGATGAACGAAAATTGTTCGTGGTAAAGAATTTCACAATTGAATTTTTGTTGTAAAGTATAGTTCTAAACCAACAAACAATTCCTTCAATCAAATATTTGGTTGTCACAAGTAACAAACCTCAATAAAAATAATCGAAGTATTCAAATATCGGGTCATTCTCCTTAGGAATTACAATAAAGTGTTCGTGTTATTGGCTATGAAGTATGTTTTGGGGTTTTTGAATTAAGAAACAAGAAATGTAAATTGCAGAAGAAATAAACTAACACTAAGAAAGCTCTTGGCAAGGTATGAGAACTAGAAGTCATATCCTCATTACCATGATCAATTGTGACAACAATTGTTCTTTGCTCCACTTAGTTAACCTCTAACTATGAAGGCAAGTCAAGTGAAGATAATCAATTTGGATCCACAAGTGCTAGTCAAATCCTAAGGAAAGACTAGCTTTAGTGACATGCAAATCAATTAACAATTTCCAATTATGAATCAACAAATGAGTTTCATAACTCAAGAGTCACTAATTACTCAATTCAAGTCAAGAGGAGAGAGGAAGAGAGAAAGAGAAGGGAAGACGAGAAGAAAGATGGTGGTCGGCAGCGGCACTGGTTGCCAGAGTAGTGGTTGCAGAGTGGTGGTTGCAAAGCTTGAGAAGGGTGGCGATGGAGGTTCTGTGGAGTGAGAGGAAAAAGAGAAAGTGGAACATTGTGGATGAATGGGTAAAGGGACGCAACTGGATTTGGGCTTGCGAGTAGGTGTGTTATTGATTTTGAATCCATGCCTACGCATCCTTGAACCGTGCACGTGGGTGTGCTGAAGGAGCATCGACGCGTATGCGTTATAGACACTTGCGCGTGGATGGGGAGAGTGTGAATCGACGCATACGCATAAAGTATGCGTACGCATGGGTTGAAGTTGTGCCAAAGGCACAAAATGGGCATAAAGTGGGCGTAACTCTCGGGAAAATTTATGGGGGCATGTTGGCGCATCAACGCGTACGCGTCGGGCATCAGGCACGCGTACACATGCCTGCCCTTTTTTTAAATAGAGCTTAAAATCCTCCTAACACTATCTCCAACTCAAAACCAACCAAAATGAAAATGGAAAATAAAATTTTTGGGTTTTTTCTAAAATTTTCAACTACAAAACTAACCAAACTTGTAATACAAGCAACATACAATTCAAGAACAAAGTGCAATTTAAACAAACTAACAACTAGGGCATTAAAACAAGAATTTTCAAGGAAGAGAAACTACCTACAACGGCAACCCAAATCATTCATTGATTATATCTACAAGAGAATGGAAATAGTTTACCATAGTGGGGTGTCTACCACCTAGCACTTTTAGTGTATGTCCTTAAGTTGGAAAATTGGGAAGCTCCTTGTTATGGCAGCTAATGCTTGTATTCATCCTTGAACCTCCAAGGATGCTTGCTTCTCAAACATTTGTCAGAATTTCCAACCGACTTCACCAAGCTTGGGTGAAGTTCTACCCAAGATATAAGCTCCCAAAATTGGCCTTCATGTTGCGATCCGGGATCCCATATCTTATTTTCACACCCATTTTCTAGTTGGTCATCATGATTCCAATTGGGTGATAGGTACCTAGAATTCTCCTTTGAGTAACCAAACATCGTCCTAGACCCAAGCAAACTAGCTATACACCAATCCTTGCCATTAAGCCTTGAACATGTAACCATCATGAACTTTGATTTACAATACCAACCATTAACCATCTCCCATTTGCTCTTAAATCCACAAAGAGCTCTAAGTTGTCCATCTGTTTCAAGCAAACCATATTCAAATGAGAAAGTAAAGCTTAAGGGTAAGAATTTTACACACTTGAATGTTGTATTGGATGGTGACTTAGGGAGGGATATTTCCAATGGTTTTGCAAGTGTCATTCCTTTATGCTCTTCCACCTCTTGATAACTTATTTCAACTTCTCCTTGCTCAATAACTTCTTCCAAATCCTCCTTATCATCAATAAAATCAAACCTTGGAGGTTGTGTGAAGTCCACTTCAACATCAACTTTACACCCAATGGAAGAGTCTTCAACAATGTCAACAATGTCACTTGGTGTAGGGTTGTCTTTAATGACCTCAAATACATACCCAATGGGAGAGGATTCAATCATAGATAAGAAGTCATCGATGATTGAGTCCATTTCTTGATTAACCTCTTCAAAGTCTCCAACCATGATATGCCTTGGAGGTTGTATACCCTCCTCAACATCAATATCAAGCTTCTTGGAGGGAAGTTCTCGAGATTCCCATGGTGGTTCCGCATCTCCTAAGTCTTCAACCACTTCTTCCTCTTCTTCAACAATCATGGCTTCCTCCAATTGCTTTAATACAAAATCCCATTCATTGTTGTCACCCGGAGTTTCTAATCTCTCCTTCATGCTACACTCTTATATTGATTCTTCACAATTGGCAATCGGATTGCCTTGAGTGCATGAATATCGGGAGATTGAAGCGTCCACGACCTTGGTCAAGGTAGCCACAAATTCTAGTACGTCCCTTTACATCTCTTCTTGCCTTTGAAGGAATAAAGTGAAAGAATCATCCATTGGGGCTTGGGTGGATAGAAATGTTCATTCTTTTAGAGAAGGGGTTCATAATAGGGAGGTGGTTCTTCTTGGTGAAAATATGGAGATGGTGTGTATTGAGGTGATTTTCGGGAGTAATTGTGTTGAAATGTGGGTGGCTCTATGAAGTTTCTTACATAATGGTCACAAGGATGAGATAAAGGTGATTGTTTATATAATGTATAAGGGTCATAGGGAGGTCGTTGGTAAAAAGGGGCTTGTGAGTATGGTTGAGGATTATGTTGAGGATGAGGTTCATAGGTATAGTATGGTGGTTGTTGATTGTCACGAAGAGGTCTACTATAACTATTGCCGTGGTGTGCATCTTCGATTGGATCTTGCTCATGGCATAATGGAGGGGGTTGTTGCCAAGAGGGTTGATCAAATCCTTGTGGCTCCTCCCATCTTTGATTGGTCTATCCTTGATGCATGTTGTCATTGAAATTCACATTTCCTACAACATAATTTGAACCAAAGTCATAGCCGAAGAGGTGAGAATTCATAGTGAAAGGACAAAATGAAAACAAAAACTAACGAGAAACAAGGAAAAAAACTAGATCTTAAAACTAGCAAAACAACCAAAAATCAAGATATATACAATATTAACATATGTACAATAACCAATAACAAGGCACACAATTGTAATTCCCCAGCAATAGTGCCATTTTGATGAACGAAAATTGTTCATGGTAAAGAATTTCACAATTGAATTCTCGTTGTAAAGTATAGTTCTAAACCAACAAACAATTCCTTCAATCAAATCTTTGGTTGTCACAAGTAACAAACCCCAATAAAAATAACCGAAGTATTCAAACCTCATGACGTTCTCCCTATGAATTACAATAAAGTGTTCTTATTATTGGCTATGAAGTATGTTTTGGGGCTTTTGAATTAAGAGACAAGAAATGTAAATTGCAAAAGAAATAAACTAACACTAAGAAAGCTCTTGGCAAGGTATGAGAACTAGAAGTCCTATCCTCATTATCATCATCAATTGTGATAACAATTGTTCATTGCTCCACTTAGTTAATCTCTAACTATGAAGGCAAGTCAAGTGAAGATAATCAATTTGGATCCACAAGTCCTAGTCAAATCCTAAGGAAAGACTAGCTTTAGTGACATGCAAATGAATTAGCAATTTCCAATTATGAATCAACAAATGAGTTTGATAACATAAGAGTCACTAATTACTCAACTCAAGCCAAGAGGAGAAAAATATACTATAACATCCTTCTAAGCATTTTGTCAAACACTTGGAAGGCTGATGAGCGGATATTTTATACGCTTTTTGGGGGTAATTTCATATAGATTTTAGTACGTTTTAGTTAGTTTTTAGTATATTTTTATTAGTTTTTAGGCAAAATTCATATTTCTGGACTTTACTATGAGTTTGTGTGTTTTTCTGTGATTTCAGGTATTTTCTGGCTGAAATTGAGGGAGCTGAGCAAAAATCTGATTTAGGCTGAAAAAGGACTGCTGATGTTGTTGGATTCTGACCTCCCTGCACTCGGAATCGATTTTTTTGAGCTACATGAGTTCAATTAGTGATCTCTCAGTTGGTTTGGAAAGTAGACATCTAGGGCTTTCCAGCAATATATAATAGTCCATACTTTGCACAAAGATAGATGATGTAAACTGGCGTTTAACGCCAGTTCCATGTTGTAGTCTGGCGTTCAGCGCCAAAAACAGGTTGCAAGTTGGAGTTCAACGCCAGAAACAGGTTACAAACTGGCGTTCAACTCCAGAAACAGCCCAGGCACGTGAGAAGCTTAAGCCTCAGCCCTAGCACACACCAAGTGGGCCCCAGAAGTGGATTTCTACACTGTCCATCTTTGTTTACTCATTTTCTGTAAACCTAGGTTACTAGTTTAGTATTTAAACAACTTTTAGAGATTTATTTTGTATCTCATGACATTTTTAGATCTGAATTTTATACTCTTTAACGGCATGATTCTTTAAACTCCATTGTTGGGGGTGAAGAGCTCTACAGCGTCTCGATAAATTAATGCAATTATTTCTGTTTTCCATTCAAACATGCTTGTTCCTATCTAAGATGTTCATTCGCGCTTCACTATGAAGAAGGTGATGATCCGTGACACTCATCACCTTCCTCAATCCATGAACATGTGCCTGACAACCACCTCCATTCTACATTAGATTGAATGAGTATCTCTTAGATTCCTTAATCAGAATCTTCGTGGTATAACCTAGAATTATTGGCGGCATTCATGAGGATCCGAAAAGTCTAAACCTTGTCTGTGGTATTCCGAGTAGGATTCTGGGATTGGATGACTATGACGAACTTCAAACTCGTGAGTGTTGGGTGGAGTGACAGATGCAAAATAATCAATGGATCTTATTCCGACATGATCGAGAACCAACAGATGATTAGTCGTGCTGTGACAGAGCATTTGGACCATTTTCACTTAGAAGATGGGAAGTAGCCATTGACAACGGTGACACCCTACATACAGCTTGCCATGGAAGGAGCCTTGCATTTATGAAAGTCAGGAAGCATTATGTTACAGAAATTTAGAAGACAAAGCATATCCAAAACTCCAACATATTTTCCATTATTGAGTAACAATTATTTATTTTATGCCCTTTCACTTTTTACAATTGAACTTGAGAAACACTGTTGTTGGTATCCGGACTAAGAATAATAAGATAACCATAGCTTGCTTCAAACCAACAATCTCCGTGGGATTCGACCCTTACTCATGTAAGGTATTACTTGGACGACCCAGTGCACTTGCTGGTTAGTTGTGCGGATTGCAAAAGTGTGATTGCAATTTTCGTGCACCAAGTTTTTGGCGCCGTTGCCGGGGATTGTTTGAGTTTGAACAACTGACGGTGAATTTTGTTGCTTAGATTAGGAAAATTTTATTTTTTTTACTAGAATTGCATCTTTTATTATCCCTTTTTAAAAAAACTTTTTCAAAAATATTATTTTTCTTTATTAATTTTTAGTTTTTCTGTGAAGTTTAGTGTCATGTTTTAAGTTTGGTGTCAATTGCAAGCTTTTCTTTGTCTTTCAATTTTCAAATTGCATGTTCTTTGTGTTTCTTTGATCTTCAAATTGTTCTTGTCAATTTTCCTTGTTTGACAAATTGCTGACACAGTACATGATAAGGAAGTAGATCAGGATGTCTACAGATTGTTACTATTTCCATTTGCTGTAAAAGACCAAGCTAAGAGGTGGTTAAATTACCAACCTAAGGACAGCATAAAGACATGGAAACAGCTGTCAGAAAAATTCCTGAATCACTATTTTCCTCCAAAACGGATGACACAGCTAAGGATGAGCATCCAAGGCTTCAAACAAGGAGATAATGAATCCCTTTATGATGCCTGGGAGAGATACAAAGAGATGCTAAGAAAATACCCCTCTGAAATGTTTTCAGAGTGGGTGCAGTTAGACGTCTTTTATTATGGGCTTACAGAGAAAGCTCAGATTTCTCTAGACCACTCATCTGGTGCATCAATACACATGAGAAAGACAATAGAAGAAGCTCAAGAGCTTATTGATATAGTTGCCAGAAATCAGCATATGTACCTAAGCAGTGAACCTTCCATCAACGAAGAGGCTAAAACAGTAACTGCTGAACTCAGTCCTACAGAACAAGTTACTGAATTCAATCAGCAACTGGATTTTCTAACAAAATAGCTAGCCCAATTCAAGGAGATACTACAAGAAACAAGAATGGCTAATATGAATATGGAAATACAGTTGAAGCAAATAGAACAGCAGTTATCAAAACAAATAACAGAAGAGTGCCAAGCAGTTCAATTAAGAAGTGGGAAAACATTAAATACCTCACTTCAAGGCAGCAGCAAGCCAAGAAATGAACAAACTGCTACCCAAAATCCCTCTGAGAACAGTCAGAGCCCAGAGAGGAATAATTCTGGCGCTCAAATGCCAGAAAATTGGCGTAAAGCTGGTGTTGAACGCCCAACCCATGCTCAGTCCTGGCGTTCAACGCAAGAAACAAGCAAGGAATTGGCGTTGAATGCCCAAAGGAAGCACAGTTCTGGCGTTCAGACGCCAGGAACAAGTAAGGAGTTGGCGTCTAACGCCACTCCAGCTTCCACTCCTGGCATTCAAATGCAAGTGGGAGATTAGACACATACAAGTGCTGATAGCAACCCCTCTAAAAAGGCTTCTCAACCCACATCTGTAGGCAATAAACCTACAGCAACTAAGGTTGATGAATACAAAGCCAAAATGCCTTATCCTCAAAAACTCCACAAGCGGAAAAGGATAAGCAATTTGCTCGCTTTGCGGACTATCTCAGGACTCTTGAAATAAAGATTCCATTTGCAGAGGCACTTGAGCAAATACCCTCTTATGCTAAGTTCATGAAAGAAATCTTAAGTCATAAGAAGGATTGGAGGGAAACTAAAAAAGTTTACCTCACTGAAGAATGCAGTGCAGTCATTCTGAAAAGCTTACCTGAGAAGCTTATGGATCCCGGAAGCTTTTTGATACCATGCACACTAGAGGGTACTTGTACCAAGCAAGCTCTATGTGATCTTGGGGCAAGTATCAACCTAATACCTGCATCTACTATCAAAAAGCTTGGTTTGACTGAAGAAGTCAAACCAACCTAGATATGTCTTCAACTTGCTGATGGCTCCATTAAATACCCATCAGGCGTGATTGAAGACATGATTGTCAAGGTTGGGCCATTTGCCTTTCCCACTGACTTTGTAGTGCTGGAAATGGAGGAGCACAAGAGTGCAACTCTCATTCTAGGAAGACCTTTCCTAGCAACTGGACAAACCCTCATTGACGTCCAAAAAGGGGAAGTAACCCTGAGAGTCAATGAGGATGAGTTCAAGTTAAATGTTGTCAAAACCATGCAACATCCAGACACCCAAAATAACTGCATGAGCATTGATATTATTGACTCTCTGGTAAAAGAGGTCAATATGACTGAGAGTCTCAAATCAGAGCTAGAGGATATCTTTAAATATGTTCAGCCTAATCTAGAGGAACTAGAGAGAATAATAGAACCTCTGAAAATCCCTCAGAAAGAGGAGAAACCTCCCAAACCCGAGCTCAAACCATTACCACCATCCCTGAAATATGCATTTTTGGGAGAAGGTGATATCTTTCCTGTAATCATAAGTTCTACCTTAGAGCCATAGGAAGAGGAAGCACTAATTCAAGTGCTAAGGACACACAAGACAGCTCCTAGGTGGTCCATCAGTGATCTTAAGGGCATTAGCCCAGCCAGATGCATGCACAAGATCCTATTGGAGGGAGACGCTAAGCCAGTGGTTCAACCACAAAGGCGGCTGAATCCAGCCATGAAGGAGGTGGTGCAGAAGGAGGTCACTAAATTACTAGAGGCTGAGATTATTTATCCTACTTCTAATAGCCCCTGGGTAAGTCCTGTCCAAGTCGTCCCTAAGAAAGACGGCATGACAGTGGTTCATAATGAAAAAAATGAATTGGTTCCTACAAGAACAGTTACTGGGTGGCGTATGTGTATTGATTATAGAAGGCTCAATACAGCTACAAGAAAGGATCATTTTCCTTTACCCTTCATAGACCAGATGCTAGAAAGACTAGCAAGTCATGAATACTACTGCTTCTTGGATGGATATTCAGGCTATAATCAAACTGCAGTAGATCCCCAAGATCAGGAGAAAATAACATTCACATGTCCATCCGGCGTATTTGCATACAAAAGGATGCCATTTGGCCAGTGTAATGCACCTACAACCTTTCAAAGGTGCATGCTCTCTATTTTCACTGATATGGTGGAAAATTTTCTGGAAGTTTTCATGGATGACTTTTCAGTATTTGGAGACTCATTCAGCTCCTGTCTTGACCATCTAACACTTGTTCTAAAGAGGTGCCCAGAGACTAACCTGGTTTTAAACTGGGAAAAATGTAACTTTATGGTGACTAAAGGAATTATCCTTGGGCACAAAATTTCGAAACAGCAGAAGAAACAGCACACCCTGGAGAAAGAGCTTACTGGCATTTAAACACTAGTAAGGAGCATCTAGCTGGCGTTCAACGCCAGAACAGAGCATAAATCTGGCGTCGAACGCCAGAAATAAGCAGCAATCTGGCGTCCAAACGCCAGGATTGCACCCTGAGGAAAGCTGGCGTTTAACGCCAGCAACAAGCATCAGGCTGGTGTTAAACGCCAGAAACATGCTACATTTGGGCGTTTAACACCAGAAACAAGCTTCAGTCTGGCGTTAAACGCCAGGATTGCAGGCAGAGGGTGTTTTACATGCCTAATTGGTGTAGGGATGACTCATCCTTGACACCTCAGGATCTGTGGACCCCACAGGATCCCCACCTACCTCAACTCACCTTCTCTCTTTTTCACCCAATCCAATAACACACTTCCCCATACACCCTTCACCAATCACCTCAATCTATCTTCCCCATGAATCCTTCACCATTCCTAAATGAAAAATGTTTTTAATACAAAAGAACAAGAAATACATGAGTTTCAGATTCATTCTTGAAATTAGTTTAATTATATTGATGTGGTGACAATACTTTTTGTTTTCTGAATGAATGCTTGAACAATGCATATTTTTTATCTTGTTATTTATGAATGTTAAAATTGTTGGCTCTTGAAAGAATGATGAACAAAGAGAAATGTTGTTGATGATCTAAAAAATCATAAAATTGATTCTTGAAGCAAGAAAAAGCAGTGAAGAACAAAAGCTTGCGAAAAAAATGGCAAAAAAAATATATAAAAGAAAAAGAAAAAGCAAGCAGAAAAAGCCAATAGCCCTTAAAACCAAAATGCAAGGGTAAAAAGGATCCAAGGCTTTGAGCATCAATGGATAGGAGGGCCCAAGGAAATAAATCCAGGCCTAAGTGGCTAAATCAAGTTGTCCCTAACCATGTGCTTGTGGCATGCAGGTCCAAGTGAAAAGCTTGAGACTTAGCAAAGCTGAGTCACAATCTGAAAAGGTTCACCCAGTCATATGTCTATGGTATTTATGTATCCGGTGGTAATACTGGAAAACAAAGTGCTTAGGGCGACGGCCAAGACTCAGAAAAGTAGCTGTGTTCAAGAATCAACATACTTAACTAAGAGAATAAATAACACTATCTGAACTCTGAGTTCCTATGGATGCCAATCATTCTAAACTTCAAAGGATAAAGTGAGATGCCAAAACTGTTCAGAGGCAAAAAGCTACTAGTCCCACTCATCTGATTAGAACTAATATTCATTGATATTTTGGGATTTATAGTATATTCTCTTGTTTTTATCCTATTTGATTTTTAGTTGCTTGGGGACAAGCAACAATTTAAGTTTGGTGTTGTGATGAGCGGATAATTTATACCTTTTTTGGCATTGTTTTTAGGTAGTTTTTAGTAGGATCTAGTTACTTTTAGGGATGTTTTCATTAGTTTTTATGCAAAATTTACATTCCTGGACTTTACTATGAGTTTTTGTATTTTTCTATGATTTCAGGTATTTTCTGGCTGAAATTGAGGGACCTGAGCAAAAATCTGATTCATGCTGAAAAAGGACTGCTGATGTTGTTGGATTCTGACCTCCTTGCACTCAAGATGGATTTTCTGGAGCTACAGAACTCCAAATGGCGCGCTCTCAATGGCGTTGGAAATTAGACTTCCAGAGCTTTCCAGAAATATATAATGGTCCATATTTTGTTCGAGCTTAGATGACGCAAACTGGCATTCAAAGCTAGTTCCATGCTTTACAAATCATATCTTCTATCTTATCTTTCTTCAAAATTTTCGAAATACCCATCCCCTCCCTTTAAATCCACATTCAGCCTCTCTTTTTTCATCAACAATTCGAAAACTAGCTCTCCTTCTATCCATCTCCTTTCTTTTCTTTTGTTTGAGGACAAGCAAACCTCTAAGTTTGGTGTGTTTATCCATGATCACTAAATCATACCCACTAAGATCATGGCTCCTAAAGGAAAACAACCCACTCCAAGAGGCAAGAAAGAGAGTATTCCAAAACCACTTTGGAATCAAGGAAAGTTCTTAACTAAAGAACATTCAGACCATTACTACAAAATAATGGGTCTAAGGTCAGTGATCCCGGAAGTCAAATTCGATCTGAAAAAAGATGAATATCTGGAGATCCAAGAGCAAATTCGAAACAGGAGCTGGGAAATCCTAGCTAATCCTGAAACAAAGGTGGGAAGAAACATGGATCAGCAATTCTACGCTAATCTGTGACAAACAGACAGGCAGAGAATATCTGGAACTGCCCTCTATGACTATCGGACCTTGGTCAGAGGAAAGATTGTTCACATCCACCCTGACAAGATCACGGAGATCTTTAAGCTACCTCAGCTGAAAGATGACCCAGACTCCTTTAATAGGAGAATGATGAGAACAAAAAAAGGCCTGGACAAGATTCTAGAGGACATATGCCTCCCTGGAGCCAGGTGGACCACCAGCACCAAGGGCATCCCAAATCAACTCAACACAGAAGATCTCAAACTAGTCGCTAGAGGTAGGCTGGACTTTATTGGGCATTCTATACTGCCCACTAGCAACCGCTCTGAGGTCACCGTTAAAAGAGCAATGATGATCCACTGCATTATGTTAGGAAGAGAAGTGGAAGTTCATCAGCTGATTTCGTGTGAACTTTACATAATTGCAAACAAGAACTCCAAAGATGCTAAATTGGCTTATCCAAGTTTAATATCTATGCTATGTAAAGATGCTGGAGTGAAGATGGGAATAACTGAGTATATCTCAGTTGAGCGACTGGTGCACGAAATTGTGATCAATAATTTTCACAACTCAATTAATCCCCGGTGATGAACCCAAAAACTTGGTCTTCAATACCATGGCATAAACACAACTTCGCACAACTAACCAGCAAGTGTACTGGGTCGTCCAAGTAATAAACCTTATGCGAGTAAGGGTCGATCCCACAGAGATTGTTGGTATGAAGCAGGCTATGGTCACCTGGTAAATCTTAGTCAGGCAAACTCAAATGGTTATGAATGATGAATAAAACATAAAGATAAAGATAGAGATACTTATGTAATTCATTGGTGGGAATTTCAGATAAGCGTATGAAGATGCTTGGTCCCTTCCGTCTCTCTGCTTTCCTACTGTCTTCATCCAATCCTTCTTACTCCTTTCCATGGCAAGCT
>NC_029781.3:43073482-43079857 GCF_000817695.3 Arachis duranensis
GCGACCAATCCCCAAAATATCAATGGAAAAACAACAAGTGCAGGATGACCCCATCAAGAGGAGAGCACAGGAATTCCTCCCGAAAATCCCTCAATTTGAATACTGGGAGCATCTTGAAGTATTTGTTACCAAGTTGCAAGAAGCTATGGACCAAATAAAGGAAGAACAGAATAATCAAAATAGCATGCTTTGCAAATTGCTTAGGGAACAAGAAGAGCAAGGGCGTGACTTGAAGGAACTGAAGTGTCAAAAATTATCTCTTGAAGGACCAAGCACCCTACAGACTAGAGGAACATCCATTTCCCAAAATAAAGGTTGTTGAGTCCTAATCTTAGCTTTACTTCTGTGATAGTTGTTCTTATAGGAATTTACCTTAGAAGTTATATAGGAGGAGTAGTAATTAGTACATCTATTTTGATTTTATTTTCAATTAAGCTATAATTTATTTTTCTCATCATCATCAAACATGAATAAAATAGTAGATTTTTTGAATAAAGAGGCAATTTAATTTTTTTTTGAGTTCTTAATAATGAAAATTCTAATTATTTATATGTGGTGGCAATACTTTTTGTCTTCTGAATGAATTCTTGAACAGTGCATATTTTTTATATTGAATTTTATGAATGTTAAAATAGTTGGCTGTTGAAAGAATGATGAACAAGAGAAATATTATTGATGATCTGAAAATCCTAAAAATTGATTCTTGAAGCAAGAAAAAGTAGTGAAAAAAATAAAAGAGGTAGAAAAAACCAATAGCCCTTTAAACCAAAAGGTAAGGGTGAAAAGGATCCAAGGCTTTGAGCATCAATAGATAGGAGGGCCCAGGGAAATAATCCAAGCCTAACAGGCTAAATTAAATTGTCCCTAATCATGTGCTTGTGGCATGCAAGTCCAAGTGAAAAGCTTGAGACTGAGTGGTTAAAGTCGTGATCCAAAGCAGAAGAGTGTGCTTAAGAACTCTGGACACCTCTAATTAGGGACTTTAGCAAAGCTAAGTCACAATTTGAAAAGGTTCACCCGGTTATGTGTCTGTGGCATTTATGTATCCGGTGGTAATACTGGAAAACAAAGTGCTTAGGCCCACGGCCAAGACTCATAAAGTAACTGTGTTCAAGAATCAACATACTAAACTAGGAGAATCAATAATACTATCTGAATTCTAAGTTCCTATGGATGCCAATCAT
The DNA here is from genome assembly GCF_000817695.3 of Arachis duranensis. Classification (NCBI taxonomy): domain Eukaryota; kingdom Viridiplantae; phylum Streptophyta; class Magnoliopsida; order Fabales; family Fabaceae; genus Arachis; species Arachis duranensis. The sequence goes on from NC_029781.3 coordinate 43,074,667, forward strand.
TCTGGATTTCAAAGGATAAAGTGAGATGCCAAAACTGTTCAGAGGCAAAAAGCTACTAGTCCCACTCATCTGATTAGAATTTGAGCTTCACTTGAAACTCTGAGATATTATTGCTTCTTAATTTTTTTAATCCTATTTTATTTATCTACTTGCTTGAGGACAAGCAACATTTTAGGTTTGGTGTTGTGATGAGTGGATATTTTATACGCTTTTTGGGGGTAATTTCATATAGATTTTAGTACGTTTTAGTTAGTTATTAGTATATTTTTATTAATTTTTAGGAAAAATTCATATTTCTGGACTTTACTATGAGTTTGTGTGTTTTTCTGTGATTTCAGGTATTTTCTGGCTGAAATTGAGGTAGCTGATCAAAAATCTGATTTAGGCTGAAAAAGGACTGCTGATGCTGTTGGATTCTAACCTCCCTGCACTCAGAATGGATTTTTTGGAGCTACAGGAGTCTAATTGGAGCGCTCTCAATTGGGTTGGAAAGTAGACATCCAGGGCTTTTCAGTAATATATAATAGTCTAAACATTTCGCGAAGATAGATGACTTAAACTGGCGTTTAATGCCAGTTCCATGTTGCAGTCTGGCATTCAGCGCTAGAAACAGGTTGCAAGTTGGAGTTCAACGCCAGAAACAAGTTACAACCTAGCGTTCAACTCTAGAAACAGCCCAGGCAGGTGAGAAGCTTAAGTCTCAGCCCCAGCACACACCAAGTGGGCCCCAGAAGTGGATTTCTGCACTGTCCATCTTAGTTTACTCATTTTCTGTAAACCTAGGTTACTAGTTTAGTATTTAAACAACTTTTAGAGATTTATTTTGTATCTCATGACATTTTTAGATCTGAATTTTATACTCTTTGACGGCATGAGTCTCTAAACTCCATTGTTGGGGGTGAGGAGCTCTACAGCGTCTCAATGAATTAATGCAATTATTTATGTTTTCCATTCAAACATGCTTGTTCCTATCTAAGATGTTCATTCGCGCTTAACTATGAAGAAGGTGATGATCCGTGACACTTATCAACTTTCTCAATCCATGAACGTGTGCCTGACAACCACCTCCGTTCTACATTAGATTGAATGAGTATCTCTTAGATTCCTTAATTAGAATATTCGTGGTATAAGCTAGAATTGTTGGCGGCATTCATGAGGATCCAGAAAGTCTAAACCTTGTCTGTGGTATACCGAGTAGGATTCTGGGATCGTATGACTGTGATGAAATTCAAACTCGCGAGTGTTGGGTGTTGCGACAGACGCAAAAGGATCAATGGATCTTATTCCGACATGATCGAGAACCAACAGATGATTAGCCATACTGTGACTGAGCACTTGGACCATTTTCACTGAGAGGATGGGAAGTAGCCATTGACAACGGTGACACCCTACATACAACTTGCCATGGAAGGAGCCTTGCATTTTTGAAAGTGAGGAAGCATTATGTTACAAAAATTCAAAAGACAAAGCATCTCCAAAACTCCAACATATTCTCCATTATTGAGTAACAATTATTTATTTTATGCCCTTTCACTTTTTACAATTGAACTTGAAAAACACTGTTGTTGGTATCCTGATTAAGAATAATAAGATAACCATAGCTTGCTTCAAACCAAAAATCTCCGTGGGATTCGACCCTTACTCACGTAAGGTATTACTCGGACGACCCAGTGCACTTGCTGGTTAGTTGTGCGGATTGCAAAAGTGTGATTGCAATTTTCGTGCACTAAGTTTTTAGACTTATCATAGATCCTGAGGTGTCAAGGATTTTTCATCCCTGCACCTTTTAGGCATGTAAAATGCCCTCTGCATGCAATCCTGGCATTTAACGCCAGACTGATGCTTGTTTCTGGCGTTAAACGCCCAAATGTAGCTTGTTTCTGGCGTTCAATGCCAGCCTGATGCTTGTTTCTGGTGTTGAACACCAGCTTGGTGCTTGTTTCTGGCGTTAAACGCCAGACAAAAGCATGTTTCTTGCATTTAAATGCCAGACAACTCTTTCTCTAGGGTGTGCTTTTTCTTCTGCTGTTTTTGATTCTGTTTTTAATTTTTGCAATATTTTTGTGACTCCACATGATCATAAACCTAAAAAAAACATGAGAGAACCATAGATATATTAGATAAATAAAGATTAGGTTACCTCCCAATAAGCGCTTCTTTAATGTCTTTAGTTGGAATATTACTGAGCTTTAATCCAGTCTCAGTCTTGAGCTTTCTTGCTCAACATTGCCTTCAAGACAATGCTTGACTCTTTGCCCATTAACAATGAAATTTATGTCAGAGTTATTATCATGAAGCTCTGCAAACCATGGTGCTTCCTGAATGGAAAAAATGTTTCTCGTCCGGAAAGGTTTCAGAGATCTCAGTAAGAGGGAGGGACATCCCTTCTACTGGTTCTATTCGGGACAGGTGATCTGCTACTTGGTTCTTTGTCCTTTTTTTGTCTCTTATTTCTATATCAAACTCTTGCAGAAGCAACAACCATCTTATGAGCTTAGGTTTTGAATCCTGCTTTGTGAATAGATATTTAAGAGCAACATGGTCAGTGTACACAATCACTTTTTGATACTACTAAATAGGATCTGAACTTGTCAATGGCATAAACCACTGCGAGTAATTCCTTTTCTGTGGTTATGTAGTTCTTCTACGCATCATTTAGAACATGACTAGCATAATAAATGACGTGCAGAAGCTTGTCATGCCTCTGTCCCAACACTGCACCAATGGCATGATCAATGGCATCACACATTAATTCAAATGGTAATGTCCAGTCTGGTGCAGAGGTGACTGGTGCTGTGACCAGCTTAGCTTTCAGAGTCTCAAATGCCTGCAAACACTCCTTATCAAAGATAAATGGCGTGTCAGCAGCTAGAAGATTACTCAGAGGTTTGGCGATTTTTGAAAAATCTTTTATAAACCTCCTATAGAATCCTGCATGCCCTTGAAAGCTTCTGATTGCCTTAACATTGGCAGGTGGTGATAATTTTTCAATTATCTCTACCTTAGCTTGATCCACCTCTATTTCCTTGTTCGAAATTTTGTGCCCAAAGACAATTCCTTCAGTCACCATAAAGTGACATTTCTCCCAATTTAAAACCAGGTTAGTCTCTTGGCACCTCTTTAGAACAAGTGCTAAATGGTTAAGACAGGAGCTAAATGAGTCTCCAAATACTGAAAATTCATCCATGAAGATATCCAGGAATTTTTCCACCATATCAGAGAAAATAGAGAGCATGCACCTTTGAAAGGTTGCAGGTGCATTGCACAGACCAAATGGCATCCTTCTGTATGCAAATACTCCGGATGGACATGTGAATGCTGTTTTCTCTTGATCCTGGGGATCTACTGCAATTTGATTATAACCTGAATATCTATCCAGAAAGTAGTAGTATTTATGACCTGCTAATCTTTCTAGCATCTGGTCTATGAATGGTAAAGAAAAATGATCCTTTCTGGTAGCTGTATTGTGCCTTCTGTAATCAATACACATACGCCTTCCTGTAACTGTTCTTGTAGGAACCAATTCATTTTGGCAACTAGATTTAAGTTTAGAGTGGATGTTCAGACTTTCAAACAAAAAGATGGTGAATCCCTCTATGAAGCTTGGGAAAGATACAAGCAGATTACCAAAAGGTGTCCTTCTGACATGCTTTTAGAATGGACTATTCTGGATATATTCTATTATGGTCTATCTGAGTTTTCTAAGATGTCACTGGACCATTCTGCAGGTGGATCCATTCCCCTAAATAAAACGCCTGCAGAAGCTCAAGAACTCATTGACATGGTTACAAATAACCAGTTCATGTACACTTCTGAGAGGAATTCCGTGAATAATGGGACGCCTCAGAGGAAGGGAGTTCTTGAAATTGATGCTCTGAATGCCATTGATGACAAGTCATCATATACCCATTTTTCAAGCTAATTTCACTTGTTTTGTTAGCATTTATGCACTTTCTTGCATCCTAAGTAAGTGATTTGGAGTGAAAATGCATAACTTCTCTAAATCAAGCAACCACCATGAAATTAATGTTAAATCATGAGGTTTGAGCTCATTTTAATTGAATTTTAATTGATTTATAAGCCTCTTGAATTTAGTGATACTTGGAGTGGTTGTTTTGGTTTATTGTAGGTGAAGAAAAGAAAAGAAAAGGAAAAGTGTGGCCTAAGAAGTGTAGCCTAAGGAAAGGAAAGCGTGGCCGAAGCAATAAGAAGCGTGCCGCATGCTAAGGGGGAGGCAACATTGCCCTCCACAAGGGCACACTGCCCTCTAGGAGGGCAACATAAGAGAACCAAACAAGGAAGGCAAATCTGCCCTGCCCACTACAAGGGCAGAGCACAAAATGTGCCTTGGGATCAAGAGAAAGAGAACCTTGCCCTGCCCTTGTGGAGGGCAGAATCGGGCTCTCTAAGGAAGAAATTCAAGGGTAAAATGTCACCCATGCATGCTACAAGGTTCGAACAAGGAACCATGAGGAAGCTAGGACTTAAGGATGAGTGCTGTGCCAAGAAACCAAGGAAATTATTGTAGCGTGTGCTTCCTCCGTGTTTCGAACACGGGACAAGCAATGTGGGAACTCTGCCCTGCCCTTGGCGCGGGCAGGGCAGCATTTTGTGTGTGGCGCATCAAGAAGCAAATCTGGCGCACCAAGCTCGTCCCTGGCAGCACCAGCGCGCACCACGATCCTCTCCTGGCAGCACCACAATTTTCTGCCCTGCCCTTGGTGCGGGCAGGGCAACGTTTTGCATTCCTGGCAGCACCAAGCCACACCAAACTTCCGCACCATGCACCAATTTTCTGTCCTGCCCTCCACAAGGGCAGGGCAGCCTCCTGGGAGTGAATTTTCATGGGCCGAAAATTCAAATTAAAACCCCATTTTAATTCATTTCTTCACCAAATCAAAAGCCCATCCAAATCCCAAAATCCAAGAATAGAAAGTGTATAAATAGAAGCTAGTTTGATGTAATTAGGACCTTTTTACCTTCTTTTGAATTTTTACCTTTTGACTTACTTTTGCCTTAGCTTTTGAATTTGCACTTTCTTTGAGCTTTCTTGAGAGACTTGTCCGAGCACCAAGAGGATCAAGGGAGACTTGACTGATCTCCTTCCTCATTCTTACTTGGGCAATTCTACTCTTCTGTTTTTGAGTTTTGGGTGTGTGAAATTGAGGAAATTCTGTCTCAATTCCCATTC
>NC_029781.3:43079893-43118266 GCF_000817695.3 Arachis duranensis
TGCAATTTACTTCTTCTTTGTTTAGATCCTGCAATCCCATTCCTCAATTCCCTTTTACTTTCTAGCAATTTAACTTTCTTGCCATTTAAGTTACTGCAATTTATGTTTCTTGCACTTTAAGTTTCAGTCATTTACTTTCTTGTTCTTTAAGATTCTGCCAATTTACTTTCCTGTTCTTTAATTTACTGCATTTTTCCCTTCCCCCTTTACATTTACTATCATTTACTTCTTGTTAAACACAAATCACTCAACCAATACTTGATTCGCTTGACTAAATCACCCACTAAACTAAAATTGCTCAATCCTTCAATCCCTGTGGGATCGACCTCACTCATGTGAGTTATTATTACTTGATGCAACCCCGTACACTTGCCGGTGAGTTTTGTGTTGGATCGTTTTCCACACATCAGCCATGTTGGCTCAGAACAAAATGTTGACTCAGCAAGTCAACATGATTTCTCAAAGTCTGAATGGATGGCAAAATGCATCCAACAGTACTAAAAAGGCATCTTCTGAAGAAGAAGCTTATGATCCTAAGAACCCTACAATAACAGAGGTAAATTATATGGGTGAACCTTATGGAAACACCTATAATTCATCATGGAGAAATCATCCAAATTTCTCATGGAAGGATCAACAAAAGCCTCAACAAGGCTTTAATAATGGTGGAAAAAATAGGCTCAGCAATAGGAAGCCTTTTCCATCATCTTCTCAGCAACAGACAGAGAATTCTGAGCAGAGCACCTCTAACTTAGCAAACTTAGTCTCTGATCTGTCTAAGGCCACTTTAAGTTTCATGAGTGAAACAAGCTCCTCCATTAGAAATTTGGAGGCACAAGTGGGCCATCTGAGTAAGAAAATCACTGAAACTCCTCCTAGTACTCTCCCAAGCAACTCTGAAGAGAATCCAAAAAGAGAGTGCAAGGCCATTGACATAATCAACATGGCTGAACCCAGAGAGGAAGGAGAGGACGTGAATCCCAATGAGGAAGACCTCATGGGATGTCTCTCAAGCAAAAAGGTGCTCCCTATTAAGAACCCAAAAGGATCTGAAGGTCATATAGAGACCATAGAGATCCCATTAAATCTCCTTCTGCCATTCATGAGCTCTGAAGACTATTCTTCCTCTGAAGAGGATGAAGATGTAAATGGATTTCAAGTTGCTCAATATCTAGGAGCCATCATGAAGCTGAATGCCAAATTGTTTGGTAATGAGACTTGGGAAGGTGAACCTCCCTTGCTCATTAGTGAACTAGATACATAGATTCAGTAAACTTTACCTCAAAAGAGACAAGATCCTGGCAAATTCTCAATACCCTGTACCATAGGCACCATGACCTTTGAGAAGGCTCTGTGTGACCTAGGGTCAGGCATAAATCTTATGCCACTCTCTATAATGGAGAAGCTGGGGATCATTGAGGTACAGCCTGCCATATTCTCATTGTAAATGGCAAACAAGTCAGTAAGACAAGCTTATGGATTGGTAGAGGATGTGTTGGTAAAGGTTAGAGGCCTTTACATCCCTGCTGATTTCATAATCTTAGACACTAGGAAGGAGGAGGATGAATGCATCATCCTTGGAAGAACTTTCTAGCCACAGCAGGAGCTATAATAGATGTTAACAAAGGAGAATTAGTCCTTCAATTGAATGGGGACTACCTTGTGTTTATGACCCAAGGGTGTTCTTCTGTATACATAGAGAGGAAGCATGAAAAGCTTTTCTCAGTACAGAGTCAAACAAAGCCCCTACAATCAAACTCTAAGTTTGGTGTTGAGAGGCCACAGTCAAACTCTAAGTTTGGTGTTAGGAGTCTTCAACATTGACCTGATCACCTCTGTGGCTCCATGAGAGCCCACTGTCAAGCTATTGACATTAAAGAAGCGCTTATTGGGAGGCAACCCAATTTTTATTTATCTAATTTTATTTTTCTTTTATTGTTCTTTTATGTTTTATTAGGTTCATGATCATGTAGAGTCACAAAATAAATACAAAAATTAAAAATAGAATCAAAAACAGCAGAAAAAATAGCACACCCTGGAGGAAGGGCTTACTGGCATTTAAACGCTAGTAAGGAGCATCTGGCTGGCGTTCAATGCCAAAATAGAGCATGGATCTGGCGTTGAATGCCAGAAACAAGCAGCATTCTGGCGTTTAAACACCAGGAATACACCCTAAGAAGAGCTGGCACTGAATGCCAGAAACAAGCATGGAACTGGCGTTCAACGCCAGAAACATGCTGCAGATAGGCGTTGAACGCTCAGAACAAGCTTAGAGCTGGCGTTTAATGCCAGGAACACGTCACGAACCAGAGCTGAACGCCAAAAACACGTTACAACTTGGCGTTCAACTCCAAAAGAAGTCTCTGCATGTGTAAAGCTAAATTTCAGCCCAAGCACACAACAAGTGGGCCCCGGAAGTGGATTTGTGCATCAATTACTTACTTCTGTAAACCCTAGTAGCTAGTCTAGTATAAATAGGACATCTTACTATTGTACTAGGTGTCTTTGACCATTCGGTCTTTTGACCACATCTTTGGTCTCAGTTTATTCAATTATTCATCTTAGGAGGCTATTGATCTCGTTTATGGGGGCTGGCCATTCGGCCATGCCTAGACCATCACTTATGTATTTTCAACGGTGGAGTTTCTACACACCATAGATTAAGGGTGTGGAGCTCTGCTGTACCTCGAGTTTTATTGCAATTACTACTATTTTCTATTCAATTCAGTTTATTCCTGTTCTAAGATATTCATTGCACTTCAACATGATGAATGTGATGATCCGTGACACTCATCATCATTCTCACCTATGAACGCGTGACTGACAACCACTTCCGTTCTACCTTAGACCGAGCGTATATCTCTTGGATTCCTCAATCAGAATCTTCGTAGTATAAGCTAGAATTGATGGAGGAATTCATGAGAATCCGGAAAGTCTAAACCTTGTCTGTGGTATTCCGGGTAGGATTCAGGGGTTGAATGACTGTGACGAGCTTCAAACTCACGATTGTTGGGCGTGATGACAAACGCAAAAGAATCAATGGATTCTATTCCGACATGATTGAGAACCGACAGATGATTACTCGTGCCATGACAGAGCATTTGGACCTTTTTTACTAAGAGGATGGGATGTAGCCATTGACAACGGTGATGCCCTACATACAGCTTGCCATGGAAAGGAGTAAGAAGGATTGGATGAAGGCAGTAGGAAAGCATAGATTCAGAAGGAGCACAACATCTTCATATGCCTATTTGAAATTCTCACCGATGATCTACATAAGTATCTTTATCTTTATTTTCTGTTTATTTATTATTAATATTCGAAAACTCCATAACCATTTATTATCCGCCTAACTGAAATTTACAAGATGACCATAGCTTGCTTCATACCAACAATCTCCGATGCTAGAAAGACTAGCAGGTCTTGAATACTATTGCTTCCTGGATGGATATTCAGGCTATAATCAAATTGCAGTAGATCCCCAAGATAAGGAGAAAACAGCATTCACATGTCCATCTAGCGTATTTACATACAGAAGGATGCCATTTGGCCTGTGCAATACACCTGCAACCTTTCAAAAAGGTGCATGCACTCTATTTTCTCTGATATGGTAGAAAAATTTTTGGAAGTCTTCATGGATGACTTTTCAGTATTTGGAGACTCATTCAGCTCCTGTCTTGACCATCTAACACTTGTTATAAAGAGGTTCCAGGAGATTAACCTGGTTTTAAATTGGGAAAAATGTCACTTTATGGTGACTGAAGGAATTGTCCTTGGGCACAAAATTTCAAACAAGGGAATAGAGGTGGATCAAGCTAAGGTAGAGGTAATTGAAAAATTACCACCACCTGCCAATGTTAAGGCAATCAGAAGCTTTCTGGGGCATACAGGATTCTATAGGAGGTTTATAAAAGATTTTTAAAAAATTGCCAAACCTCTGAGTAATCTGCTAGCTGCTGACACGCCATTTATCTTTGATAAGGAGTGTCTGCATGCGTTTGAGACTCTGAAAGCTAAGCTGGTTACTGCACCAGTCATCTCTGCACCAGATTGGACATTACCATTTGAACTGATGTGTGATGCTAGTGACCATGCCACTGGCGGAGTGTTGGGACAAAGGCATGACAAGCTTCTGCACGTCATTTACTATGCCAGTTATGTTTTAAATGACGCACAGAAGAACTACACAACCACAGAAAAAGAGTTACTTGCAGTGGTTTACGCCATTGACAAGTTCATATCATATTTAGTAGGATCAAAAGTGATTGTGTACACTGACCATGCTGCTCTTAAATATCTACTCACAAAGCATGATTCAAAACCCAGATTCATCAGATGGGTGTTGCTTCTACAGGAGTTTGATATAGAAATAAGAGATAGAAAAGGGACAGAGAACCAAGTAGCAGATCATCTGTCCCGAATAGAACCAGTAGAAGGGGCGTCCCTCCCTCTTATTGAGATCTCTGAAAACTTTCCGGATGAGCAACTCTTTGCCATCCAGGAAGTGCCATGGTTCGCAGACATTGTAAACTACAAGGCAGTAAGATTCATACCCAAAGAGTACAGTAGGCAGCAATCAAAGAAATTGATCACGGATGTAAAGTACTATCTTTGGGATGAACCATATCTATTCAAGAGATGTGCAGACGGAGTAATCCGTAGATGTGTGCCTAAAGAAGAAGCACAGAAGATCCTCTGGCACTGCCATGGATCACAATATGGAGGACACTTTGGAAGTGAGCGAACAGCCACAAGAATCCTCCAATGTGGCTTCTACTGGCCTACTCTCGATAAGACTCCCGAGTGTTTGTACTTAATTGTGACAATTGCCAAAGATCTGGCAATCTGCCTCACAGTTATGCCATGCCTCAACAAGGGATCTTGGAGATTGAGTTGATTGATGTATGGGGTATTGACTTCATGGGGCCTTTCCCACCATCATACTCAAACACTTATATTCTGGTGGCAGTGGATTATGTATCCAAATGGGTGGAAGCTATTGCAACACCCACTAATGATACTAAGACAGTGCTGAAATTCCTCCAGAAACACATCTTCAACAGATTTGGTATCCCTAGAGTACTAATCTGAGATGGGGGCACTCATTTCTGTAATAAACAGCTTTACTCTGCTTTGGTTCGATATGGACTTAGCCACAGGGTAGCTACTCCATATCATCCACAGAAAAATGGGCAAGCTGAAGTCTCTAATAGAGAACTTAAAAGAATCCTGGAACGGACTGTGATTAACCGTAGAAGGGATTGGGCAAGAAGCATGGATGATGTTCTATGGGCATATAGATACGTGGAGTGATTACAAGTGTGTCACCATATGGATACGTGGAGCTTCAGGATAATGATTCTAACAAAAAGTTCATTGTTAATGGACAGAGAGTTAAACATTATCTTGAAAGCAATTTTGAGCAAGAATGCTCAAAACTGAGACTTGATTAAAACTCAGTAATAGTCCAGCTAAAGACAATAAAGAAGCGCTTGCTGGAAGGCAACCCAGCCATTTACAAAGCTTATTTATTAATTAATTGATTTTTACAATTTTATGTCAATTATCTTCAAGGTAGAATATCAGTTGCTTGAGTTCACAGAGTTACAGAAGGATTCGCAGGATAAAACAGCAAAAAGGAAGCTCACTGGTGCAAAAAAGCCAGTAAGAGCTGTTTTGGGCATTGAACACCCAAAAGAAGCATCTACTGGGCATTCAACGCCAGTAAGGATAGCCATCTGGGCGTTAAATGCCAGAAAGAACCATCTTCTGAGCGTTGAACACCAGAAAGAAGCACTTTCTGGGCGTTTAACGCCAGATTTACAGCGTCCTGGGCGTTCAAAAAAACGCCCAGTAACAAAGGAGTTCCTGGCGTTCAACGCTAGGAAGAAGCAACAGCTGGGCGTTGAACGCCCAGAAGAACCTACAAATCGGCGTTAAACGCCCAAAACATGCAGTGTTTGGGCGTTTAACGCCAGGATTGTGGGGAGGAGGTAAATTCGTTTTCAATTCACATTTTTCCAAATTTTTATGTTCCAATTCATGATTTCTTGCATAAACATGTTACAAACTCTCATCCTTCAATTCCAAAAATTTTAATCCTAATTTTTAAAATCCCTTTTTCAAATGATATCAAATGTATCTTAATTCACAAACACAAATCCTTTTCAAATCCTATCCAACTTCGTTTCAAATCTTTTTCAAAACTCAATTATCTTTTCAAATTAATCCCAAACTTCTTTTCTAAAATTCAGATTTATCTTTTTCAAATATCTTCTATATCTTTTCAATTTTCAATTATATCTTTTTCCTATCATATTTATCTTTTACAAATCATATCTTCTATCTTATCTTTCTTCGAAATTTTTGAAATACCCACCCCCTCCCTTTAAATCCACATTCGGCCTCTCTCCTATCATGAACAATTCAAAAACTAGCTCTCCTTCTATCCCTCTCCTTTCTTTTCTTTTGCTTGAGGACAAGCAAACCTCTAAGTTTGGTATGTTTATCCGTGATCACTAAATCATACCCACTAAGATCATGGCTCCTAAAGGAAAATAACCCACTCCAAGAGGCAAGAAAGAGAGTATTCCAAAACCACTTTGGAATCAAGGGAAGTTTTTAACTAAAGAACATTTAGACCATTACTACAAAATAATGGGTCTAAGGTCAGTGATCCCGAAAGTCAAATTCGATCTGAAAGAAGATGAATATCCGAAACAGTAGCTGGGAAATCCTAGCTAATCCTGAAAAAAAGGTGGGAAGAAACATGGTTCAGGAATTCTACGCTAATCTGTGGCAAACAGACAGGCAGAGAATATCTGGAACTGCCCTCTATGACTATCGGACCTTGGTCAGAGGAAAGATTGTTCACATCCACCCTGATAAGATCAGGGAGATCTTTAAGCTACCTCAGCTGAAAGATGACCCAGACTCCTTTAATAGGAGAATGATGAGAACAAATAAAGGCCTGGACAAGATTCTAGAGGACATATGCCTCCCTGGAGCCAGGTGGACCACCAGCACCAAGGGCGTCCCAAATCAACTCAAGAGAGAAGATCTCAAACCAGTTGCTAGAGGCTGGCTGAACTTCATTGGGGGTTTTATACTGCCCACTAGCAACCGCTCTGAGGTCACCGTTAAAAGAGCAGTGATGATCCACTGCATTATGTTAGGAAGAGAAGTGGAAGTTCATCAGCTGATTTCGTGTGAACTTTACATAATTGCAAACAAGAACTCCAAAGATGCTAAATTGGCTTATCCAAGTTTAATATCTATGCTATGTAAAGATGCTGGAGTGAAGATGGGAATAACTGGGTATATCTTAGTTGAGCGACCAATCACCAAAATATCAATGGAAAAACAACAAGTGCAGGATGACCCCATCAAGAGAAGAGCACATGAATTCCTCCCAAAAATCCCTCAATTTGAATACTGGGAGCATCTTGAAGCATCTGTTACCAAGTTGCAAGAAGCTATGGACCAAATAAAGGAAGAACAGAATAATCAAAATAGCATGCTTTGCAAACTGCTTGGGGAACAAGCAACAAGAAGAGCAAGGGCGTGAGTTGAAGGAACTGAAGCGTCAGAAATTATCTCTTGAAGGACCAAGCACCCCACAGACTAGAGGAACATCCACTTCCTAAAATAAAGGTTGTTGAGTCCTAATCTTAGCTTTACTTCTGTGATACTTGCTCTTATAGGAATTTACCTTAGAAGTTATATAGGAGTAGTAGTAATTACTATATCTATTTTGATTTTATTTCCAATTAAGCAATAATTTATTTTTTCTCATCATCATCAAGCATGAATAAAATAGTAGATTTTTACAATAAAGAGGCAATTTAATTTTTTTTCGAGTTCTTAATAAGGAAAATTCAAATTATTTATATGTGGTGGCAATACTTTTTGTCTTCTGAATGAATGCTTGAATAGTGCATATTTTTTATATTAAATTTTATGAATGTTAAAATAGTTGGCTCCTGAAAGAATGATGAACAAGAGAAATATTATTGATGATCTGAAAAATCCTAAAAATTGATTCTTGAAGCATGAAAAAGCAGTGAAAAAAAAAAGTAAAAGAGGTAGAAAAAGCCAATAGCCCTTTAAACCAAAAGGCAAGTGTGAAAAGGATCCAAGACTTTAAGCATCAATGGATAGGAGAGCCCAGGGAAATAAATACAGGCCTAAGCGGCTAAATCAAGCTGTCGTTAACCATGTGCTTGTGGCATGCAGGTCCAAGTGAAAAGCTTGAGACTGAGTGGTTAAAGTCGTGATCTAAAGCAGAAGAGTGTGCTTAAGAACTCTGGACACCACTAATTGGGGACTTTAGCAAAGCTAAGTCACAATCTAAAAAGGTTCACCCGGATATGTGTCTGTGGCATTTATGTATCCGGTGGTAATACTGGAAAACAAAGTGCTTAGGGCCACGGCCAAGACTCATAAAGTAACTGTGTTCAAGAATCAACATACTAAACTAGAAGAATCAATAATACTATCTGAATTCTATGTTCCTATGGATGCCAATCATTATGAATTTCAAAGGATAAAGTGAGATGCCAAAACTATTCAGAGGCAAAAAGCTACTAGTCCCACTCATCTGATTAGAATATGAGCTTCACTTGAAACTCTGAGATATTATTGCTTCTTAATTTTTTTATCCTATTTTATTTATCTAGTTTCTTGAGGACAAGCAACAGTTTAAGTTTGGTGTTGTGATAAGTGGATATTTTATACGCTTTTTGGGGGTAATTTCATATAGATTTTAGTACGTTTTAGTTAGTTTTTAGTATATTTTTATTAATTTTTAGGCAAAATTCATATTGCTGGACTTTATTATGAGTTTGTGTGTTTTTCTGTGATTTCAGGTATTTTCTGGCTGAAATTGAGGGAGCTGAGCAAAAATCTGATTTAGGCTGAAAAAGGGCTGCTGATTCTGTTGGATTCTGACCTCCGTGCACTCGGAATGGATTTTTTAGAGCTACAGAAGTCCAATTGGTGCTCTCTCAATTGGGTTGAAAATTAAATATCCAGGGCTTTCCAGCAATATATAATAGTCCATACTTTGCGCGAAGATAGATGACGTAAACTGGCGTTTAACGCCAGTTCCATGTTGGAGTCTGGCGTTCAGTGCCAGAAACAGGTTGCAAGTTGGAGTTCAACACCAGAAACAGGTTACAACCTGGCGTTCAACTCCAGAAACAGCCCAGGCACGTGAGAAGCTTAAGTTTCAGCCCTAGCACACACCAAGTGGGCCCCAGAAGTGGATTTTTGCATTGTCCATCTTAGTTTACTCATTTTCTGTAAACCTAGGTTACTAGTTTAGTATTTAAACAAGTTTTAGAGATTTATTTTGTATCTCATGACATTTTTAGATCTGAATTTTATACTCTTTGACGGCATGCGTCTCGATGAATTAATGCTATTATTTCTGTTTTCCATTCAAACATGCTTGTTCCTATCTAAGATGTTCATTCGCGCTTCACTATGAAGAAGGTGATGATCCGTGACACTCATCACCTTCCTCAATCCATGAACGTGTGCCTGATAACCACCTCCGTTCTACATTAGATTGAATGAGTATCTCTTAGATTCCTTAATCAGAATCTTCGTGGTATAAGCTAGAATTGTTGGCGGCATTCATGAGGATCCAGAAAGTCTAAACCTTGTCTATGGTATTCCGAGTAGGATGCTGGGATTGGATGACTGTGATGAACTTCAAACTCGCGATAAGATAACCATAGCTTGCTTCAAACCAACAATCTCTGTGGGATTCGACCTTTACTCACGTAAGGTATTACTTGGACGACCCAGTGAACTTGCTGGTTAGTTGTGCGGATTGCAAAAGTGTGATTGCAATTTTTGTGCACCAAAGGCATAAAAGGAAAGCAAGATTAAATTGCAAAGAAATATAAAATCTAACACTACCTAATACAAGCAATCAACAAACCACAATCAAGGGAAACACAATTAACATGAATTACCTCAAATTGCATTAAAGGAAAATAAAAGGAACAAGAGTATATCAACAACAAAGTATACAAACAAAGAAGATGAATACAAGAGAATGAAGGAACAAGATGTAGGAACAAGAAATTGAAAGGGAAAAGTAGATCAAAACATGGATTAAACCTAGCTCTCAAAAGAAATGAACCTAAACCTAATCCTAATTCTAGAGAGAAGAGAGAGCTTCTCTCTAGAAACCTAACCTAAAGCATGATAAAACTCAACTCTCCCTAAACCTAAACTACATGGTAACTAACTCCCCTCACCCCCCTTCAATCCTTGGGTTTAATAGCATCAAAAGTGGGTCACATGCGAGCACCGACGCGTACACATGGGTCATGCATACGCGTCGATGGCATTTCCTATCCACGCGTGCACCTCTGCTGCATGTACGCGTCACCATGCGACTTCACTTTTCCATGCGTGCGCATATGCTATGCGTGCGCATCGATCTCAGCATCCCAAATCCTTGTTTCTTCATGGATTCTCCACTTTGTATGCTTTTCTCTTCAATCCTTTGATCTATTCCTAGCCTTTTCAACCTGAATTCACTAACAAACAAATCAAGGCATCTAGTGGGATCAAAAGGAATTCAAAATTAACAAATTAAAGGCCTAAAAAGCATGTTTTCACAGTTAAGCACAAATTAGGAGAAAATTATGAAACCATGCTATTCCATTAAATAAATGTGGGAAAAGTTGATAAAATCCACTCAATTAAGCACAAAATGTACCACGAAATAGTAGTGCATCAAAAATGTAAGTGGGGGATCAACCTCATGGGCCCCTTCCCGATTATGCCAAGCTAGCTCCTAGTGGCCATAAATTACTTTACCAAGTGAATTAAGGTGGAGGCGTTGGCCACAATTACGGCTTTCCATGCTACTCTTTACCCACTTATTCATACTATTTTTTATCTACTCTTTACCCACTTATTCATACTATTTGCATGGTTTTATATTTCCTTCATGATTATGTGCTTTGATTGAAAACATGCTTCTTTGGACTTATATTTGCTTATTATTAATCCTCTCTTATCATCATTAGATGCCTTGATATGTGTGTTAAGTGTTTTCAGATATTATAAGGTAGGAATGGCTCAGAGGATGGAAAGGAAGCATGCAAAAGTGAAAGGAATGCAAGAAGTAGGAGAAACTGCTAAGTTGTCCAGCCTGACCTCTTCACACTCAAATGGCTATAACTTTAGCTCCAGAGGTCCAAATGACGCGGTTCCAGTTGCGTTGGAAAGCTAACGTCCGGGGCTTCGATTTGATATATAATTTGCCATAGTTGCCCCGATGCCAGGCGACGCGAACGCGTGGGTCACGCGGATGCGTGACCTGGCCAACACCCAATCCGCGCGGTCGCGTAGACGACGCGGCCGCGTCACTTTTTCGCAACCTGTACGGACTAGAAAGCGCTGGAAGTGATTTCTGGGCTATTTCTGGCCTAGTTTTTGGCCCAGAGAACACAGATTAGAGGCTATAAAGTGGGGGAATGCATCCATTCATGAAGAAGGCCACTCATAATTTACTTTTCATGTTTTAGATGTAGTTTTGGAGAGAGAGGTTCTCTCCTCTCTCTCTCTCTCTCTCTTAGGATTTAGGTAGTGTTTTTAGAAATTAGGATTTAGGACTTCTCTTAGCTTTCTAGAGTGACTCTCGATCCCAGGTTTAATATTCCTTTTTTACTATTTAATTTCTCTTTTATATTTTGATTACTCTGAAGCCTTTATTATGTTTGATTGATGTTGCCCAATTGGCAGTTGATGACATTTTTATTTAATGATAATTGAGGTATTTTCAGTTTATAATTATTCTCTTTAAATTAAATTGCCATTGCTTCTCATCCAAGGATATTTTTGTTATTCCAGCAATTTTACTTTTTTTTCTCTTTTGGTTCTGATTAGGAATTTAGTAACTCAACAGTTATTAAACTCAACGTAATTAATAATCGTTATCTTGCTAATTGAGCTGAACCTAAATAATCCCAACCTTTTCTTAGGAAATAATTAGGATTCAAAGGTCAGTTTAATTAGTCCCTTGACTTTCCTTTACCCTGGCAAAGGTTGACCAAGTGGAGTTTAGATTCAACTTTTATTATAGTTGAGAGAGATAACTAAGTTAGACCTCTAAATTCCCTTATCTTGCCAAAAGTTGTTTTACAATTATTATTTATTTTTAACTGCCATTTAATTTACTCATCATTTAAATTACTTGCTTCTCACCTTCTAAACCCTGATTACAACCTTTATAACCAATAATAAGAACATACTTCCTCGTAGTTCCTTGAGAAGACGACCTGATGTTTGAATACTCGGTTAACAATTTCTAAAGGGGTTTGTTACTTGTGACACCCAAAATGTTTGTATGAAAGGACTTTTGAAGGTTTAGAAACTATACTTGCAACGAGGATTTATCCGCAAATTTCTAGACCACGCAAAAGTTCTCTTATCAAAATGGCGCCGTTGCCGGGGAACTGCTAACGTGTGCCTTATTATTGGTTATTGTAAATATTTTTCTTTTGCTTGTTTATTTATTTTCGTTTTTTCCTTTTTATCTTTATTTGCTACTATGAACTCTCACCCCTCTCGCTTTGAGTTTGGTTCTAATATTGTTAGCGGAAATAGAAGTTACAGCAGAAATGTGCATCAAGGTCAGACCAATCAAGGATGGATGGAACCAAGAGGATCTAATCAACCCTTTTGGCAGCAACACCCTTCGAGATATCCTGGACAAAGACCATTATTCTACCGCGCATACCCAGCTGAATGACATGGTGGACAACCTTGTAACTACCAACAAGCCCCACCCCGTGCATACGAACCGTCCTTTCAACATAACCTCGAACCACCACACTCACAAGCTTCTCTTCACCATTCGCCATCATATGATCTTTTCTTACCCCAATACCAATCCAATCGTTCCCAGTCATTACCACTTCCCTATGTACCATGTCTAAGTCCAGCAAACCACGAAGTAGAAGATCGTCTAAAAGAAACAATAACTAAATTTCAAGCAACCATTCAACAACTGGAGCACGCACTAATCCAATGGGCCACTAAACGCTCAAATATACAAGGATCAACCACAGCTCCATGTGGACAACCCGATAAAGAGCGTAGCATGAAAGAAATACTAGAGACTCCAGTGGACAAGGCAAAGAATGAATTCGTACTAGAACAAGTGGAAGAAGCTGTCATTGTTCAAGAAGAAGAGTTGGTTGAAGATCTAGGCGATGTTGAACTTCCTTGGGAATCCAGAATTGAGGAAAACTCTGTCCAAGATGCCACAGTTGATGCTAAGGAGAATACCATACAATCTCCAAGGCAAGTCATTTACGAAGAATCAGACGGAGTAATCCAAGAAGCAAATTCCCTTGATGGTGATATTCACAACAAGTCCAGCTCTCTTGGTGATGAACTTGTGTCCGCAAGTGAATTCTCTGAGATCGAA
Source organism: Arachis duranensis (assembly GCF_000817695.3). Taxonomy (NCBI): domain Eukaryota; kingdom Viridiplantae; phylum Streptophyta; class Magnoliopsida; order Fabales; family Fabaceae; genus Arachis; species Arachis duranensis. The sequence goes on from NC_029781.3 coordinate 43,093,353, forward strand.
GAATCTTCCCCAAGTGAATATGAAGATAATACGGAGGTGGATTTCTCTCAACCTCCAATCTATGACTTGAGTGATGAGGAAGACATAGAAGACTTTGACTCGGACACAGATACAATTGAGGACTCTTGCAAGGATGTGGAGGAATTCACTGAAGACCACAAGGGAGTAGAACTTACAGAACCACCCAAAACACCTATCCCAAGGCCATTACCACCTAATGCAAACTTCAAGTGGGTACAATCCGTAACTTATAACTTTACTTATTCACTTGAATATGGTTTACTTGAAACAGATGACCAGCTTAGAGCTCTCTGCGGCTTTAAGAGTAAGAGGGAAATGGCTCGTACTCAGAGCTGGTGCACAAGGTTCAATAAGGTTCCACGCTTCACCTCGAAGTACACGGATTGGTATCATACTCAATTGCACAGATCATGGAGAACGTTTGGTCACCACGGTGAGATTCTACTTTTTAAACCGTCCGAATGGAGACATGTAGATCAGGACGGAGGCAGATTTAAAAGCAAGGCTTGGAATCCTGGAGTTTATTCTGACATTTGTCGTCCCGGGAACCAAACAATATATTTAAAGCTGCTCAGAAGCTTCACATGCCTAGCTTGGGACCCCGGAGGCTATTGGCATTCCAAGCACTGGTGGAGGTTTTTGGACGAATTTAAACATAAACCACCATAGCAGGATACTCCTCCAATGTCCAACTTAAGGACTTTAACTAAAAGTGCTAGGTGGGAGACAACCCACCATGGTATGGTCATTTCTTTTTCAATTTATTTCTTGTTAATTGCTTTCATTTTTCCTTTTTCATTTTAATTTATTAAACCTAGAATCATGCATAAGCATTCATGTTAGTCATTGCATTCTGCATTGTTCATGCTTTAAAAAAAAATTTTCGCTACGCGACGCGATCGCATCAGCGACGCGTCCGCGTCGCTTGGAGAGGAAGGAAAAATAAAAATGAACAAAGAGTCACGCTGGAGCGTGGCTGGAGGCGTGCTAATGGCACATATCGACCCACGCGACCGCGTCGCTGACGCGTCCGCGTCACATGGGCATAATGGCCTCCCACGCGACCGCATGCCCCACGCGGCCGCGTGCCCTGATTTTCGACGTCAAAAAGGTGCATGGCCGAAAGTTGTGCTGGAATTGGGCTGGACTCATGCTAGAAGCCCAAGCCCTCCCACGCGACCGCGTGCCCCACGCGGCCGCATCGTTTTCCAAAAATGGCCATCCACGCGATCGCGTCACCCAATTTTGGCAATTAAATTGAATCGAACAGAGAGTTGTGCTGGAGCGAGGCTGCACTCGCACCAGCAGCGCAACACGGGTCACGCGACCGCGTGACTGACGCGATCGCGTCGTCTTACCTGACGCGCACCCACGCGAACGCGTGCCTTCCGCGGCCGCGTCGCATGCACCGTACAGCTCACCCTAAAATTGCCACATATCTTATCTTTCTCTCCTCCAAATCCTAATTTTTCTTCTCCTTTCTTATTTACTTCCTCTTCCCTTCCTTCCCTTCTCATTCTTCTTTTTCTTTTTATTTTATTTTTATTTATTTGCATATTTCATTCATTACATTTTAATTTTGCGCACATTTTTATTTTTCCATTGAAGTTAAAAATTTTTCTTATTCAACTATTGCTTCTTTTCTTTAATTTATTTTGGTAACTTGTTTTACACTGTGGGATGATATTAATTGTATGCCAATGCCAACCTTTTATGATACTTGCACTCCATTTGCATTGACATGAGCTTGTATTGATACTTCCACTGCCCACACTCCTCCCCTATGTTACAAATTCTATACCACTGGTATGCCATGGCTTCTATCATTTTCTCACGTACATGTTGAAGCTTCCATGTAAATGAGACCATTATCATTTGGCATTACTCAACCCATATTTCATTTATTTTCTATCTTTATTACTGGGTTACTTTTTCTTCCCTTTTTCTTTCAGGATGGCCACCCGAAAGGGAATCGGAAGACGTTTACATGGGGAGACAGACAAGTCCATCTGCAAAATCTTGAAGAATAGCATCAATTGGAACAACCCGCCCACCTGCACATCTCAGCATGCACCGAGGAGTGTAGGGAGGTCGATACCGATCTCCATGGGTTAGTTACTTCTTGACTCAACACCAATATTTTATTTTATTTATTTGTTCATTATTGCATTTGCATGTTTAATTACATATTTGTTTGATTTTATGCATTTAGCTACTACTTGGTTAAAATAATAAATTTCTTTTAAGACCCTATTTTTGAAAAAATTTCACTAATTTAAATTGAAAATTTTTATTAAAAATTTGTTTGAAGTTGTAATTGGAACATAGTTTTTGAGCCAAAGAATACACAACCTGTGAGATTTGAGCTTATTTACATGGTTACATTATTTAACCATAAACATTTTATTCTTGTGTGTTTACTTCTCTATGATTGCAATCTTAGCTTTGTTTCATTCTATATATCCAATATTTAGTGTATTTAAATGCTTGCATATGATTGAGGCCATTGTTTGATTCTAGCTCACTTATCCCAAAATTAACCTACCTTTTACATCATCCTTGTTAGCCCCCTTGAGCAAAATTAGCCTACCTTTTACATCACCCTTGTTAGCCCCCTTGAGCTTTTAACCCCCTCTTGTTCTATAAACCACAATACTAGCCTTAAGCAGAAAAACAAAATAAAAATTCCAAGTTGAATCCTTGGTTAGCTTAAGATAGAAAATCATGAATAGAATTAAATGTGGGAAACCTTGTGGGAACATGAGTGATAGAAACAAAGGGTTAGGAAGATTAAAAAGAAATAAAAATAAATTTGGAAAGCATGCTCATAAGAAAATTAAAGTGATTCAATTACCATGTGCATCAAAAAAAAATTCAGCATCTGAATAAAAGGGGATACAAAAAGAAATTCCCTAATGAAAACAATGCACATGGGATAAAAATAAAAAGTGAAACATGAGCATGTAATACAAAAGTGGAAAAAATTATGAGTAGCTAGGTATGATTTTAAAGTTATATAGAGTGTATGTATGCTAGGTGAGATCTTAGACTAATCAAGGATTCACTTTATAAAGCTCACTTAGCCATATATATACCCTTACCCTTACCTTAGCCCCATTACAACCTTGAAAAGACCTCATGATGTTTGCATTGATGCATTAAATATTGTTGATTGGTTAGATGAAGAACAAAGTGTTAGAAAGCATGACTAGGGAAGAGTAGAGTGATTGACCCTAGACACTTGAGAGATTAGAAGTGCATATACATTTCCTGTGAGGGTTCAATGCTTGATTCTATGTTCTTTGCTTTCATGAGCTATCTTCTTACAAGTTTACTTATCTTTTATTGTGTAATTTGAATTAGTGGAATTTGGTTTATATTTATTCTAGGAGAATTTATTTACTTTTAAACAAGTAGGTAGAAACATTTTGCATGTAGTTGCATTCATATACATAGGTTGCATTTCATAACATTTCACCTTTCCTCTTCATCTTTATAGCTTCTTTTGAGCTTAGCATGAGGACATGCTAATGTTTAAGTGTGGGGAGGTTGATAAACCACTATTTTATGGTTTATCTTGTCCTCAATTGAGTGGTTTTTATCTACTCTTTACCCACTTATTCATACTATTTGCATGGTTTTATATTTCCTTCCTGATTATGTGCTTTGATTGAAAACATGCTTCTTTGGACTTATATTTGCTTATTATTAATCCTCTCTTATCACCATTAGATGCCTTGATATGTGTGTTAAGTGTTTTCAGATATTATAAGGTAGGAATAGCTCAGAGGATGGAAAGGAAGCATGCAAAAGTGAAAGGAATGCAAGAAGTTGGAGAAACTGCTAAGCTATCCAGCCTGACCTCTTCACACTCAAACGGCTATAACTTTAGCTACAGAGGTCCAAACGACGCGGTTCCAGTTGCGTTGGAAAGCTAACATCCGGGGCTTCGATTTGATATATAATTTGCCATAGTTTCCCCGACTCCAGGCGGCGCGAACGCGTGGGTCACGCGGACGCGTGACCTGGCCAACACCCAATCCGCGCAGTCGCGTGGACAACGCGGCCGCGTCACTTTTCCGCAACCTGTACGGACCAGAAAGCACTGGAAGTAATTTCTGGGCTGTTTCTGACCCAGTTTTCGGCCCAGAGAACACAGATTAGAGGCTATAAAGTGGGGGAATGCATCCATTCATGAAGAAGGCCACTCATAATTTACTTTTCATGTTTTAGATGTAGTTTTGGAGAGAGAGGTTCTCTCCTCTCTCTCTCTCTCTCTCTCTCTCTCTCTCTTAGGATTTAGGTAGTGCTTTTAGAAATTAGGATTTAGGACTTCTCTTAGCTTTCTAGAGTGACTCTCGATCCCAAATTTAATATTCCTTTTTTACTATTTAATTTCTCTTTTATATTTTGATTACTCTGAAGCCTTTATTATGTTTGATTGATGTTCCCCAATTGGCTGTTGATGACATTTTTATTTAATGATAATTGAGGTATTTTCAGTTTATAATTATTCTCCTTGAATTAAATTGCCATTGCTTCTCATCCAAGGATATTTTTATTATTCCAGCAATTTTACTTTTTTTTTCTCTTTTGGTTCTGATTAGGAATTTAGTAACTCAACAGTTATTAAACTTAACGTAATTAATAATCGTTATCTTGCTAATTGAGCTGAACCTAAATAATCCCAACCTTTTCTTAGGAAATAATTAGGATTCAAAGGTCAGTTTAATTAGCCCCTTGACTTTCCTTTACCCTGGCAAAGGTTGACCAAGTGGAGTTTAGATTCAACTTTTATTATAGTTGAGAGAGATAACTAAGTTAGACCTCTAAATTCCCTTATCTTGCCAAAAGTTGTTTTACAATTATTATTTATTTTTAATTGCCATTTAATTCACTCATCATTTAAATTACTTGCTTCTCACCTTCTAAACCCCGATTACAACCTTTATAACCAATAGTAAGAACATACTTCCTCGTAGTTCCTTGAGAAGATGACCCGAGGTTTGAATACTCGGTTAACAATTTCTAAAGGGATTTGTTACTTGTGACACCCAAAACGTTTGTATGAAAGGACTTTTGAAGGTTTAGAAACTATACTTGCAACGAGGATTTATCCGCAAATTTTTAGACCACGCAAAAGTTCTCTCATCACACTTCCATCTCAACCACATAATAATCCACCCATCCCATCACCACTATCCATGGAAGAGCACCAACATCCATCAATCCAAGAGTAACATGATCCCACTGATACTATTAACATGGAACGAGAGAGAAGGGATCATCTTCGTGAATCCATACTTTATAAGGAGCTAGAGGAGGCACTAAAGGTGAAGGTAGTAGACACCCTTGAAGTTGACAGGGCGGTTGAAGAACTAGTGAAAGAAGACAACAAGGAGGATTTTGTGCTTGAAGGTGAAGAAATCATTGAAAAGAAAATCATCGAGGACGAATACGATTGCATACTTAAATATCTGGATCAAGAAAGAAATCGATTACCTTTCTGACGTTCGGACATTTAAAGAACCCTTATGGTTTCATGTGGGAAATCTACTGAAGAATGTAGCAGGAAGGAGAAATTGGGCACTCCGGTGGATAGTGAGCAGCACGATTTGATATTGGAACAAGTGGAGGAAGCCGGAATTATTGAAGAAGAAGAGGAGGCAGTGGTTGAAGACTTAGGAAATGCTGAACCTCCATGGGAAAATCAAGTTATAGAGAACCCTTCAAAGACGTTTGAAGCTGATGTTGAGGAGGGTGTACAACCTCCAAAGCATATCATAGTTGAATCCTTTGAAGGAGACGATCAAGAGATGGATTCAATCATTGATGAATTCTGATCTACATTTGAATCCTCTTCCATTGGACTTGATATGGAGTTTAAAGAAGAAAAAGCACAACCTCCCAAACCCTTGGTAAACAATGAAGAAGAGATTGAATTGGAAGAAAGCCACCAAGAGAAAGAGGTTGAAATTGAAAAAGCTTACAAAGAGGTGGAAGTTGTCAGAGAAGAGCACAAGGGAGTGGATCTTACATGTTCATTAGAAACCCCTCCCCCTACGTTGCCATCATCCTTCACAACGTTCAAGTGGATAAAATTCATATCCCTTAGCTTTCTAATTCCACTTGAATATGTGCTACTGGAGACGGATGGTCAACTTAGAACTCTTTGTGGCATTAAGAGTACGAGGAAGATGGTCCGTGGAAGAAGTTGTAAAGCAAGGTTCAACATGGTTGTGTGCTCAACATTTAAACGCAAGGGTTGGTGTAGAGCTCAACTGAATGGGTCTAGGAAGTTGTCTGGTTGCTTCAATGAGAATTCAGACTGTTTGCCACCCGAATGGAACAATATTGCTCAACAAAAAGACGGGTGCAAAAGCAAGATTTGGGACCCCAGAATTCAATCTAGAAATCAACACTCTTGGGGCCTTGTCACTTGCTTTAACTTACTTGAAGGCTTTCTGCGCCTAGTTTGGGATCCCGGAGGCTATTGGAACTCCAAACATTGGTGGAGATTTCTGGATGAGTTCAAGCACAAGCCACTATAACAAGAAGCTCCTCAAATGTCCAACTTAAGGACTTAAACTAAAAGTGCTAGGTGGGAGACAACCCACCATGGTATGATCGTCCCTTTTCAGTTTTAATTCTATTATGTTTTGTTTGTTTTTGAGATTTTATTGAACCTGGAATCATGCATAGCATTCATATTAGGCATTGCACTCTGCATACTGCATAATCACAAAAAAAAAGCCACGCGACGCGACCGCATCAGCGACGCGTCCGCATCGCAAGGAGAGGGGAGAAAATAAAAACGAACAGAGAGTCACGCTGGAGCGTGGCTGGAGGCGTGCCAGTGGCACAAATCGACCCACGCGACCGCGTCGCCGACGCGTCCGCGTCACATGGAAATAATGGCCTCCCACGCCACCGCGTGACCCACACGGCCGCGTGCCCTGATTTTCGACGTAAAAAAGGTGTACAACAAATTATTGTGCGAGAGTGGTGCTGGATTGGTGCTGAACGCACAATTCTACCCACGCGGGTGCATGGCTCACACGTCCGCGTCATTCCCTTCTAAAGCCCACTCACGCGATCGCATGCCCCACGCGATCGCGTCACCCCAAATTTGGCAAATAAAATAATTCAAACAGAGAGTTGTGCAGGCGCGAGGCTGCACTCACGCTAGAAGCATAACATGTGTCACGCGACCGCGTGACCAACGCGACCGCGTCGATTAACTTAAAGCGCAAGTCACGTGACCATGTGCCCCATGCGTCCGCGTCGCTTGCACTGCACAGCTCAATCCTAATTTGCCAAATATCTTATCTTTTCTTCCCCAATCCTAATTTTTCCCTCCCTCCTTTCTTACTCACTTCTTTCCCTTCTTATTCTTCTTATCTTTCATTTTATTTGCATATTTCATTCATTGCATTTTAATTTAGTGCATATTTTTCTTTTCTTTTCTAAATTTATTATTTTTCCTTTGGTGTTGATTTTCTTATTTAACTGTTGCATCTTTTTTGGTATAACTTTTAGTGACTTGTTTTACAATGTTGGGTGATGCTATTTTTCTGTCAATATCAATCTTTTATGCTACCTGTATTCCTTTTGTATTGACATGAACTTACACTGTCTTTCATTACCCACTCTCTTCCCCATTATTGTACATTTTGTACCACTGGCATGCCATGGCTTCTTTTGTTTTCTCACGTACATGTTGAAACTTCCATGTAAACGAGACCCTTATCATTTGGCATTAACCCATCCATACTTCATTTATTTTCTTATCTTTATTTCTGGGTTACTTTTCTTCCCTTTTTTCTTTCAGGATGGCCACCCGGAGGGGAATCGGAAGACATTTACATGGTTACCATGTGCATTAAAAAAAATATATAATTCAGTATTTGAATAAAGGGGATACAAAAGAATTCCCCAAATGCAAAATAAAGCAATGCACATGGGACAAAATTAAAACTAATACATGAGCATGTAACATCAAAAGTGGGGAAAATATGGGAGAATAGGTAAAGAAGCTTTGCTTTACAAAGTATGTATATTAGGTGAGATCTTAGACTAATCAAGGATTCACTTAATTAGTTCACTTAGCCTTATATATATATCCCTACCTTTACCTCAGCCCCATTACAACCCTGAAAAGACCTCATGATGTTTGCATTGGTATGCTAAATATTTGTTGATTGATTAGATGAAGAACAAGGTTTTAGAAAGAATGACTAGAGAAGGGTAGAGTGATTACCTTATACACTAGAGAGATTTGAGCGCATATACACTACCAGTGAGGGTTCAGTGCTTAATTCTCTGTTCCCTGCTTTCATGAGCTAGCTTCTTACAAGTTTACTTGTCTTTATTTTATATGATTTGAATTAGTGAAATCTAATTTATGTTTGTCTTGGAGAACTTATTTATTTTTAACCAAGTAGGTAGAAACATTTTTGCATGTAGTTGCATTCATATAGATAGGTTGCATTTCATATATCCTACCATTCCTCTCTATCTTTATAGTTTCTCTTGAGCTTAGCATGAGGACTTGCTATTGTTTAAGAGTGGGGAGGTTGATAAACCACTATTTTATGGTTTATCTTGTGCTTAATTGAGTGGATTTTATCAACTCTTTACCCACTTATTCATACTATTTGCATGGTTTTACATTCTCCTTCCCGATTTTGTGCTATAATTGAAAACATGCTTCTTTGGGTTTTATTTTCTTTTATTTAATCCTCTCTTATTACCATTAGATGCCTTGATATGTGTGTTAAGTGATTTCAGGGATTACAGGGCAAGAATGGCTTAGAGGATGGAAAGGAAGCATGCAAAAGTGGAAGGAATACAAGAAGTTGAAGAAACTGCAAAGCTGTCAGCCTGACCCTCTCGCACTAAAACGACCATAACTTGAGCTACAAAGATCCAAATGATGCGGTTTCACTTGCGTTGGAAAGCTAACGTCCGGAGCTTCGATTTGATATATAATTTCCCATAGTGGCCGTATAGGTGACGCGAACGCGTCATCCACACGGACACGTTGCATCTGCTAAAATCAGCGTGGCAGATTTCGCAAACAGCGAATCCTGGGCTATTTTCGGCCCAGTTTCAAGCCCAGAAAACACAGATTAAAGGCTGCAAAGTGGAGGAATGAAGGGGACACTCCAGATTAGACTCATAATTCATAATTTTAGATTTTAGATGTAGTTTTTAGAGAGAGAGGTTCTCTCCTCTCTCTTAGGATTAGTATTTAGGATTTCTCTTAGTTTTAGGATTGCTTCTCAATCACAAGTTCAATATTTTCTTTTATTTATTTTTCCAATTTAGTTTATAAACTTTTTCATGTTACATTTGATTTTCTATTTAATATATCTTGAGGTATTTCAGACTTATATGTCACTGATGCTTGGTGTCTATCCAAATTATTTTCATTCAAGTAGATTTTATTCCCTTTTGGCTTTGGTTGATTAATTGGTGACTTTTGAGTTATCAAACTCATTGTTGATTGAAAATTGGGATTCTTCAAGAATTGATTCGAGATCCAATAACTCTAACTTTTTCCAAGGAAAGACTGGGACTTGAGGATTCGAATTAATTCATCCATTTAACTTACCTTCATAGTTAGAGGTTAACAAAGTGGGAGAAAAATCCAATTCTCATCACAATTGATAAGGATAACTAGGATAGGACTTCCAATTCTTATACCTTACCAAGAGATTTTATTATTGTTAATTTATTTATCATTTAAATATACCTGTGGCCATTGCCCAAACTTCAAAACCCCGATTTACAATCTTCATAACCAATAATAAGAACATACTTCCCTGCAATTCCTTGAGAAGACGACCCGAGGTTTAAATACTTCGGTTATCAATTTATTTAGGGGTTTGTTACTTGTAACAACCAAAATGTTTGCACGAAGGGATTTTTGTTGGTTTAGAAACTATATCTACAACGCGTTTATGAAATTCTTTACTAGCAAAAATCCTAACGTCAGCGTCAAAGGATTTTTCCATCACAAAAGGAGCCATAGTCCCTATTCCCTTCTTGCCAGGCGCAACCTTCCTCTTCTTCCAAGGCGACGGGGGCATGATCTCATGAATATCGTCTACGGGCCGAGCTCCTACCACCTCGTAGGGCCCTCTGGCCTTGGCCCCTAAAGCATCGCCCAAGTCAACGACCTCTTCGACTTAGGGCTGCTCCTCATCTTTGTCCTCAATAAGAAAGACAACCATTAAATTCTCCATAGTAATGAGACTGCCTGCCATATCAACTACAAAGAAGAAAGCTCGTGAAGCCTAATGAAAACAAAAATAAGAAAAAACAATGTAAAAATCCAAGATACCTACCCACATACTGGCGACCGAGATCCTAATCACTTATCACATGTTGAGGGTTCAATGGCCTTTTCCTAAATAGGCCATCAACACCTCCATGATGTTCTTGCTTTCTTGGTTCAAACTCATGTAAGTCACTTTTACGAGGTAATCGACTGTAGCCTTATCCTTCTAGAAAGTGGGGAACTTGTGCTCCCCTACCAAGGTCAACCAAAAGGGGTGATGACCCACGGTTGGCCATACCTTAAAGTATTCCTCCTTGAACCCGTGAAATGAGTCGTACAAAAAACCAATGTTCTTTTGGCCCTAAACAAACCGGAAGGGCATGCACCCCTTTTTAATTTCTCCTCCCGATGAAGCACAGTGAGGAGGAAGAAGAACAGAAAGACCTCCACCATAGTAGGGATCTCTAGATACTCGCACATGAGCTTGAAGCACCTAATAGCATCCTAGCTATTAGGATGGAGTTGTAACAGGGAAACACTATACCGGCTCAGAAGCTTGATGATAAAATTAGAGAATGAAAATCGAAACCCAACAGCATCAAACATGGGTTTGTAAACCCACATCTTGTTGGGAACTCGGGGAGTGTTTGAGTTGATGTAACAGATCCGTTCATAAGGCTCGGGAAGGGAAAGCTCATACTGTTCTTTCGTGGCACCCCATCATAGATCGCTAGGACATCCCGAAGTTCTTGCAGATCCACCTCATGAGACATGAGGGTCCCCACCACCTTCGTATTGCAAAAGAAATACATTCAGGGCACGCCTCCGCCGGAAAGTTAAGTCCCCCAGGCTCGGCCCTCCTCTACGCCATACCTACAAATGGGGGCACCACCACCATGAGCCTACAAGCTACGGCCAAAACACAAAGGATGGCTGGCCTAAACCCTAGGACAGAAAGGCAGTGGCACCCCCCTAAACCACCAAATGCCACTGCCATGGTGGTGTCTATCCAACATAGCCAATGCAACAAAATAAATAAAAGAACAAAACGAGACTTATGGCAAAGCAAATAAAGACTTACTTCGACAACGATGGTGATGAGAGAGTGATAGGGAATAGAGACTGCCTGAGCAAGCGAAACAGAGTCCAAAGTAGATGAGAAAAGTGGAAAAATGAGTTGAGAAAAGTGGCGAAGCATGCAAGAAAGAAGGAGTGGAACTAGAAGTGTAGAGAAAGCAAAACTAAAGCCAAGTTTTAAATGGAAGGACCCAAAAAAGGTGAATTCAAAGGACTGGAGGGACAATATGGTAAATTTGGCCCCATGGCAATAAATGCCACTTCCCATCGAACTGACGTGACGCCTCGAAACATGCGAGCACGTTCCCCACAATCAAGAGCTTCTGGAAACCGTTCGTCTCCAACTGAACTTCCGTGACCGACACCACCTCAGGATCCCTGAAATGTGGAAACGCTGTTAAAACTCAGCATGTCACGTTTGGAGGGCTACTTTCCGGGCCTGGGTTCTAGACTCGATGGACGGACCCCAGACCAAACTCGTCAGGGACTCGCACGGTAATCCAACTTATCCCGAGAAATCCGCTTGTGCCATCTCCGTTACTTAATATCGTAGATACACATTGTATCTTTCTAATTTAAGGAATACCAAAGTCTTATAAGAAGGGAACCACGATTCTCCCATGGTATGCATCACAACCCTAACTTTCGATCTCATGGACAGTTTTCTAGCTTTGGCATCAAAGTGTTATTGCATGTCCAACCACTATCCAATTCTCACTCAATGCTCCGGAGAGCCACAACAATTATACACCCACTGTTTGGTTGAGGTTCCATCGAGTTAGGTTAGACCTGAATGGATTTATTGAATTTTTTTAAATCACATCTTTAGAAAATAATTCTAACATAATAACTTTTGAATAGCAAAATTAGGACATTAGACATACTATCGATATAATTCTCAAAATATTTACACAATATTTCGATATAGTATTTCTTTATTTTTATCTATTAAACTTATCCTAATAGTTACAAAATTATTTGTTATTATTTTTTAACAATATATTATTATTTTCTAATACTCAATATTATTATTATTATTATTATTATTATTATTATTATTATTATTATTATTATGATAATATTTAGTAAATATATATAAAATTTATTCTAATATTTATTTATTATGCACTATACATTTTTTTAAATCACGTCTAAGTATTATGTGAATTTTTTTTTATTTTATAGATTTTTGATATCAATATAAAAAACAAAAAATATATATATATAAATTAAATACAGCAACAACAAAGCCTTGTCCCACTAAGTGGGGTCGGCTACATGAATCAAACGACGCCATTGTGCTCTGTCATGTATCATGTCTACAGAGAGACCGTTTACATGTAGATCTCATTTGACCACCTCTGGATGGTCTTCTTAGGTCTTCCTCTGCCTTTCGCCCCTTGTCCATCTTCCATCTCATCTACCCTCCTGACTGGATGTTCTATCGGTCTTCTTCTCCCATGTCCAAACCACCTGAGACGCGATTCAACCATCTTTTCCACAATGGGTGCTACTCCAACTCTCTCCCTTGTATCTTCATTCCTTATTTTATCCAATCGCGTGTGACCACTCATCCATCTCAACATCTTCATCTCTGCCACACTCAGCTTATGTTCGTGCTCCCCTTTAGCCGCCCAACACTCCGTACCATACAGCATAGCCGGTCTTATAGCGGTGCAATAGAATTTACCTTTAAGTTTTAAAGGCACTTTTTTGTCGCATATAAAACCAGATGCAGTCCGCCATTTTGACCAACCTGCTTGGATCCTATGATTTACATCATGTTCAACCTCTCCATTATCCTGTATGATGCACCCAAGATACTTAAAACTTTTAACTTTTCGTAGGATGTTCTCTCCAATTTTCACCTCTATATTGGAGTTTTCCCTTCTCAGACTGAACTTACATTCCATATATTCCGTCTTGCTACGGCTTATGCGCAGACCATACACTTCTAAAGCTTCTCTCCATAACTCCAACTTCTTATCTAGAGCTTCTCTCCCTAAGTCCAACTTCTTAATTAAGTCTTCCATTGACTCTCCCATAAGGACGATATCATCGGCAAAAAGCATGCACCATGGCACAGGCTCTTGGATGTGCTCTGTGAGTACTTCCAAGACTAATGTGAAAAGGTATGGACTTAAGGATGATCCCTGGTGTAATCCTATACCAATAGGGAATTCCTCTGTCACACCACCTTGAGCTTTCACACTAGTTGTGGCCCCATCATACATGTCTTTAATTGCCCGAATATATGTGATCCTTACTCTCCTCTTTTCTAAAACCTTCCATAAGACCTCCCTTGCCACCCTATCATACGCTTTTTCCAAATCAATAAATACCATATGTAGATCCCTTTTATTACTACGATACCTCTCTATCATCCTTCTTAATAGTTATATCGCTTCAGTGGTGGATCTGCCTGTCATAAAATCAAATTGGTTCTCTGTTACTTGTGTCTCTTGTCTCAACCTCCATTCTATCACCTTTTTCCATAATTTCATGGTATGACTCATGAGCTTGATCCCTCTATAATTTTTGCAACTTTGTATATCCCCTTTATTCTTGTAGATAGGTACCAAGGTGCTCTTTCTCCACTCATCAGGCATCTTCTTTGACCTTAAAATCTCATTAAAAAGCTTGGTTAACCAGTTGATGCCTTTTCCTCCAAGACCCTTCCAAACCTCAATCGGGATATTATCAGGTCCTACTGCCCTGCCATTTTTCATCTGCTTTAGAGCCTCTTTTACATCGAAGTCTCGAATCCTTCGATAGTAGTCAAAGTTTTTATCTTCTTCCCTTGTGCATAATCGACCAAGGCTCGGAAGAGTCTTCTGTCCCTCATTAAATAACTCGTAGAAGTAGCTCTTCCACCTTTCATTAATCTTCTCCTCTTGAGCCAACACCTCTCCATCCTTATCCTTCATGCACTTAACCTGATCCAAATCTCCCGTTCTTCTTTCCCGACTCTTTGCGATTCTATATATACCTTTTTCTTCTTCTTTCGTGCCCAAAGACTGGTAGAGACCCTCATATGCTCTTGTTCTTACTTCACTTACAGCCACTTTTGTCTCTTTCTTAACCGCCTTATATTTTTCCCAGTTATCTGCATTGCGGCATAAAGACCACTCTTTAAAGCATTCCCTTTTTATCTTTATCTTTTCTTGTATACTCGCATTCCACCACCAGGACTCCTTGTCTCTTGGTCCTATTCCTTTAGATTCACCAAAACTTTCTTTTGATGTTCTTCTAATAACTTCTGCCATCTCCCTCCACATCTCTTCCGCGCTTCCATTCCCATCCCACCTTGCCTCTTCTCCTACCCGTCTTAGGAAGCTTCTTTATTCCTCACCTTTCATCCTCCACCACCTCGTCGTTGGGTTCTTCGTATGATGTCTTTTTCTCAACTTTTGCTCAACGCGAAAATCCATGACGAGCACCCTATGTTGTGTTGTCAAACTCTCTCCCGGGATAATTTTACAGTTAATGCAAAATTTCCGGTCGACTCTCCTCAACAAGAAGAAGTCGATTTGAGAGCTTGTCATGCCACTCTTATAGGTTATAAGATGTTCGTCTCTCTTTTTAAAACATGTATTTGCGATGAGAAGATCAAAAGTTGAGGAAAAGTCCAAAATAGTTTTACCCTTGGCATTGATCACCCCGAAACCATGGCCTCCGTGAATACTCCCATACCCAGTCACTTCTCTCCTAACTTGGCCATTTAAATCTCCTCCTAAGAAAATCTTATCTCCTAAAGGTATGCCTTGAACCAAACTCTCTAGATCCTCCCAAAATCTTATCTTGTGTTGTTCGTCCGAACCCACTTGCGGTGCATAGGCGCTAATCACATGGAAAGCACCTCCCTCCACCACAAGTTTGATAGAGATGATCTGATCTCCCACCCTCTTGACTTCAACTACGTCCTTCTTCCACTGCTTATCCACAATTATTCCAACTCCATTCCTATTCTTCACCTTTCCTGTATACCAAAGTTTGAAACCAGAAGAATCCAACTCCCTAGCCTTTGCACCAACCCATTTCGTTTCTTGTAGGCACATAATGTTAATCTTCCTCTTTGTCATGGTGTCCACCACCTCCATGGACTTTCCTGTTAGAGTGCCTATGTTCCATGTCCCAAATCTCAACCTTTTGTCGCTTCGACCTTTACCTTTTCCTTTGTGAACTAGCTTATTTACCCTCGTCCGTTCATGAAAACGTGAGAACCCTTGCTCATTTAACACTACATCCGGGCACCGATGCAGCGGCTCTTGCTTTGACACCGTACTCGAGCCATACGGCGCGTTGCTTCCGGGCAACGACCTAGCTTTAGCGCAATAATGTCTTTGATTCATGTCATGGGGGGTTCGGCTATATTTTTACGTTGGTTGCCGAAGACCTAACACAACCCTCCTCCTTTATCCGGGCTTGGGACCGGCTATGTACCGCAAGTGTAACATAGGCGGAGTTATATATATAAATTAAATATACTGATAAATATTTTATTTTAAAAATCTATTTTAGATATAAATATAAAAGATAAATATTTTTTATACATTCTAGAAGAATATACACAATACACTAGTTCTTTCTAAAAAGTAAAAACAATTAAATTATACCAAAATCTAGTAGAAAAATTCTTCAACCCAATCAAAATAGCGCAAAATGGTGAAAACTTAGGTGATGTCGACTTTATGTGAAATTGATACCTGAGAGTCATTGGATGAAAATTTAGCCAAATCAATCAAATTATCTAATAGTTTTCAGGTATCAACTTCACGACTTCATTTGAGTTTCTACCGGGTGAAATAGAATGGGTCGAACTAAATTTGCTATCACTATCCGCAATCCACGGTCACAAACCTCAAATAAAAGAGCAACCGTTCGATTTGCATCGTACGCTTTTCATGAAATCTGGAAACCTCCCCTTCCCACCACTGCAAACAAACGTAGCACACACTAAACAAAATACACTCATTGTAAACTGTGACACTTTTTATCCCTTTCGTCCCCCGCTTCGAATTCGAAGGGAGAAAGAAGAACCCCAAAAATTCTGTTAAACATAAAAAAAAAGGAACAAGATTGAGCCTTTTATACGCCCGAAAAGAGAAAGTACAAGTTCGGTTCGATTGGGTTCAGTTACTGTCTCCGCCAAGGTGTTCCGCCGCCTGAAATGTTTCCGGCACCACCGGAAAGAGACGCTGTCGTAACAATCTCTCGCTACAGGTAGCGACTTTGAACTGAAGATCCGAAAAGAAGAAACGTTGTCAAGAACGATGGAAACTCCGAAGAAGAGCCAAACCAAGCTGACCCGAACCCAATCCTCTCTTCTACGATGTTCTTCCCCAACCGCCCGATCCCCCATCCACGACGAACAGAACCTTCTAGAAGATGAAGAGAAGAATGACGGTAACAGCAAGAAAACGAAGATTAAGAGCAAGAGCAAGAAGAGCATCAAACCCGGTTCGAACCGGTTGATTTCTGGACCGGTTCTTGGCTTCTTTGGTGCATGCTTTCTCTCCTTCTACCTCTTCTACTTCCTCTCTTTCAGATTCTCCCAGGAGGTACCAACTTCGGAGAACGTTCTCCTCGCGCTGATCTTCGTGGCCGTTTTTCTCTACCTCATCTCAAAGAACAGAGCCCTGATCCACCAAACCGGTGCGGCTCTGAGAAGACTCAGTTTCTCCAGCGGCGGATCCGCTAGGCCGGTTCAGTGGTCTATCGGGGACTCAGAGGGGGAACAAGAGAATCAAGAAGAGAAAAGTGCTGAGAAGGAAGGTGTTGAGTTCTTCAGCAACGGTGATTTCTACGAGGGGGAGTTCTCCGGTGGAGTAGGCGGAAGGAAGAGCAATGGTTTCGGTGTGTACCATTACTTTGTGGGTGGAAGGTATGAAGGGGAATGGGTTGATGGAAGGTATGAGGGGTTTGGGGTTGAAGGGTGGGCCCGGGGGAGCCGCTATAAAGGACAGTATAGGCATGGGTTGAGGCATGGGTTTGGGGTTTATAGGTTCTACGCTGGAGACTCCTATGCTGGGGAATGGTTTAATGGACAGAGCCATGGGATTGGAGTTCAAAGTTGTAATGATGGCAGCTCCTATGTTGGAGAGTTCAAGTTTGGTGTCAAGCATGGTCTTGGGTGTTACCATTTTAGGTGACTTTAATTTCTTTCGTTTTTTATTTATTTATTTGTTGATTACATTACACAGTTAAAATCTCGTGCATACTACTTGAATTGCTCACCACTAAACAACTCCCAGTGGCTTTCGTGTTTTTGCTTGATTCATTGAAAACTTGGTGCTGAGTTTGAAGAATTTGTGTTTTTTATTTTGCAATCCTTTTAGTGGATTTGATTTTAGTTGAATAATGAACAGACTCTTTGGGGTGTACAGTTTTTGATCCGTGATGATAGAACAGTGACTCTTTTTTGATGTTTTGTCGATTAAATCATTGGTGGGTTTGTCCCTGAGATTGGATTTCTTGGACATCCAGGTTTTCCTCGTGGCTCCATTTTAGTTAGATTTTTAGGTTTCATTTCTTTTTCTCCTTTTGAGCACATGGGAAGAGTTCTCTTTAGATTTTTAATTTTTAATCAAGACTTAGTTGGATGGGGTACCTAATGTTAGTTATTTTCATCCTTATGCAATTGAAATTATTCTATGCTTTGAAGACCCCAATTTGGATGTCCTATTTGCTGATTTTTTATTTTATATTATGCAAATATTGATTGATTTATATTTTCCTTGTTCAACGATATAAGTGATGATTTCTAAGTCATTGTTTATACCCATTGACTATTTGACATAATAATAGTTTTATAGTATCAGTTGACCGTAACAGCTTTGGATTTAGTTACTTTGACATAATATTAAATAATTTACAACTTTGTGCAGGAATGGAGATAGATATGCAGGGGAGTATTTTGGAGACAAAATACATGGGTTTGGTGTGTACCACTTTGCCAATGGGCATTGTTATGAGGGAGCATGGCATGAAGGGCGTAGGCAAGGTTATGGGTTGTATACTTTCCGAAATGGCGACAAGAGATGTGGTGAATGGGATTCTGGCAACCTCAAGAACAATCTACCAACAATAACTGATGCTGTGCTTCGAGCTGTTCAGGTAATTGTCGGCTTAAAGCCTAAAATATGTTATTGTCCTACATGATTAGGAAAATACATTTGTATTAGGAATTTTCACACAAATAACTACGGTTGCCGTATGATTATCTACAGTGGAATCTTTCTTTGTTTCTTTTCTTTCTTTTTCTTTTTTTTTTTTCCTTTTTAGTTTTGGCTGCTTTGAATAGTGACAATGTCACCTCATTCTAACGCAATGTTTGGTTAACTTAGATCTGCTACTAAGTATAATTGGCCATTTTATTCATATTTCTTCCTATTTGTAATATGTCACTTTAGTCATTGATATGGTAATATGGTATCAATCAAGGAACTGAAAACCATACGGTTTTTTGGTGTAGAAAAAGTTATAGGTTAATGTTAACTGAAAAATATTGACCAAAATTCCTGTATTTAATAGTTATAATATTTTTCCCCCTTTTTTGTGTGTAAATTTGGTTAATTCTTAAATTAACCTAATTTTCACAATGATGGAGGTTGATAGTTTACCATTCAGTTATAATTTAATGTAGAAATTATACTAAAAATTCTTGTAATTAACTTTGTAGAAAAATGTGAAAAATTCACATAGATATAAATTTAACATGAGAACCAAATAAATTTGGCTGGATCTTTCCGAAATTCATTTGATGCTGTTTCTCGAGTCATAAGCGAATGTTAAATTATGGTGGTTGAAATGCAGGCTGCTAGGAAAACAGCAGAAGATGCTGTGAAAGTTGACCGAAAGGATGACCAGGTGAACAAAGCAGTAATTGCTGCCAACAAAGCTGCAACTGCTGCAAGAGTTGCTGCAGTCAAAGTCGTTCAGAACAGAATGGGTAGGAAATTTTGTGATACTCATCTCTAAGAAGTAAATAGAGTTTAGGGGTGTTAAAGCTTTTGTTTGGAAATTGTAAATTTTACTAATTGTTAAGTACTTGAAAGGGTCACCCCGGTGAGCCAAAATGGCTCGTGGGAGGGTGAAGATGAAGAGTGTGTTTTAGATGTTTGTTTCACGAAAATGCAAACTTGTATATATAGGTCATGTAATATCAAATTATCAAATGATAAGTGAAAAGTCGAAAAAAAAAAAAAAGAAGGAAATGTACTTTCTTGAAGAAAGTAATAGCAAGTGGTAAGTAAAGGTCTAAAACGTACAGAAAGGAGGATTATGCTTTGTTCAAAGAAATATTTGTGAGAGGAGAAAAGGAGGTATATTTTATATTAAATGTTATTCAGTCAATTAGATGCAATTCGGATTATTAGATAAACTAGTATATGTTCCTGTACTCTGAACGGAATAATATATAAAATTATATAAAAAAATTTATTAAAAATTAAATAATATATATAGTAATTATTATTATAAATATTTTATAAGGTTATAATTAAAATCAAAATTTCATAATTTTTAATATTAAAATATTAAAAATAATTAGTATATGTCTTAATTAATTTGAATTTGTTAAGTGATCGTTTCATTCGTTCGCTTAAACAACTATTAGAAATTAGAATCTCGCCTTGTGTATATAGCAATCCATTAACTAGCGATAAACTCTTAATAAATGGAGTATCAATACATGGTTAGACTTAGCAGAAGTTTCCGAATACGCAGGTACCCGATCCGTCCATACTCGGATAGAGAGAGTAATAGCTTGACCCCATTCGAGGCAGATTTTGTTCAGGACAGGGCATGGTCGGGTTTAGGATGTACTCGCTCCGGATATATACATATAAACACTTTTTATGAATTAGGATTTTCCTCACATCACATATTCAGTGATTCATAGCTTTAGTTACTCTATAGCCATGCAAGATAAACTCAGTCATCCTCACTCAAAACTTTCTTCTTCTCGGCTGTCATCGTTGTTGTTGAGTCCATCGCCGCCTACCCCTTCACAACTCCCATCTTCTTCCTTCACAGCCAGAGACGGACCCACGTTTAATATACAAATTTTTTTAAAAAAATTAATACTTATATACATATATACCACTTATTATATTATATTTGTCTCAAAATAAAATATAAATAGTTCTTTTGTATTTTATGTTAAAAAATAGTTTGTTAAACTTAACACATAATAATAATTAAATATTACTGAACAAAGTAGATGTCACAATAATTATATTACTAATTGAAAAAAAAATCAATTTAATCAGAGAAAATTTTTATTGAAAATAGATAATTAAAAATCATCAATGAATAAAAATAAATAAGATATAATACATTAAAGAATAATTTTGGTAGTATAAATAATAAAATTAAATTATTATATACAATTTTTACTTTTTACCTTATTATGATTAAAGTTAACATTAATGGTAAAAAACTAATTTTAAATAGACAAATTTGAATTTTACAACATAATTAAAGCACAATTCATAATTTTTTATTTTGTGATTCATCAACATTTTTTAAATTTTTTGGTTCAGTCTTCTATATTTTATGATTGATAAATTTTTTTTACAAAATACAAAGTATATAATTAATTAAAAAATCAAGAAAAAATTATAAAAAATCAAATAAAAGATAAAAAATACAGTAAACATTTATTTCGAAACTAAAAATGATTTGTTAATTGTGCTAAAAATTCTAAAAATTTGTATCTTATTATATAATCAATTTTGTTACTCACTTTAATTTTATTATTCATTTATTGTATCTAAAAAAAGTATATAATGTCACACTTATTTTAAAAAAGATAAAACTCTTTAAATACACGGTATAATATATAATTTAAGAACAATAAAATAAAAATATCTAAACTTTTATAATAGTATTTGAAATTTTCAATGACGATAATACAAAGTGTTTAAATCGATCAAATGAATTCAATAGTTATCATTTGCACATCTTATTTAAATTTGAATTTTAAAATTTAATTTGTATTTTTTTCTAATATAAATTATTTTTGACAAAAAATAGAGAAGAAAATTATTAGACTAAAAAAATATCCTATTAAAAAATTATTATAAAGAGATTTATAATTAGAGAAGAAAAGAATAAAAGTATTAATAATAATTAAGAAAAATAAATGAAATTTGTATTAAAGAATGTTAGGAAAGAAATAATAAAGTTCATATTAATAATAATAATATTGAGGAATGATGTTGCTTCTTTAGGCTTCTAACCTTTGTTTTTGGCAATATTTTTTTCTTTTTTTTTGCTTTTTTTTTTAAATTATCAAGTCATAAAAAAATAAAGAACAATTCAAAAAAACGAAAACAATAAGATCGAAAACAGTAAAATTAATAGTAACTATACAAATTAAAATACATAGGAGAAAAACAAACTATTATATAATAAAATTAACATGAGTATATTTCTTCAGCATTAAATAAATAAAGTTAACGCACAATAAAATTACATATAAAGAGAAAAAAAAGAGTTAAAATATTCAAAGTGATAAAAAAATTATTTTATAGAAGACTATAAAATAATGAACTTCTAACTAAATTAAATTGTATTTATTATTATTAAAAAAGGTAAGAGAGAGCAGTAGAGAAAATGTTTGTGTGTATTCAAGTTGTGTAGAATGATACAATATAGAATGGTATTTATAGGTGCTAAGAGAATCGAAATAATAAAGATGTAATATCCTATAATAAATATTTAGATATGTTAAATAATGCTAATTGATCTAATTGATCCTAATTATACTCTAACAATTATATTCAATTAATTGATATACATAATATTAAATTGTGTGATACTTAAATATCTAATCAAATCAATTAGTTGATATAATTAATCCACCGTAATAAATTGTATTTAATGTATTAAAAAGAAATAAAAACATTCTAAGAAGCAATGCCACGTCAAATTTATCATTATTAAGTGCAAAAATTTGATTTTTATATGATAGAATAGATAGATAGATATCTCATTATTTGTATTTTAATTTATCTATTATATATATTTTTTATATTTACCACTCAATATATTAAAATACAATTTATGTTTAGATAAGAATTACATAGATATTTAATTAAAAGGGTATTTTATTTTTTAAAATACAATAACAGTTTTAATTTCTTTTATTTTTCTTTTTACATTTTTTTTGTGTTTTTTAAATAAAAGACAAACCTATAGCAAAAATAAGAAGAGATGATAGTATTTATTGAAAAGAAAAAAATAAATATAATTAAAATTCGTACATTCAAAATGTGTTTGAACTTTAAAAAATGAGATGAGACTGTTGAGACATGAGAACACACAAACACTTGATTTCAATGAATCTGTTTACAGAATTCAACTCAGTGTTATTTAACTTTTTATTTTCTTCTCTTTTATTTCATATGAATTTATCAGTGCCAAATATGTATCATATATAGTATTTTTTAACTCCATCCTAATCTATACATTATCTTTGCTAAACAAAATATAAAAGAAAAAAAAGACAGCAAATAAATTAAAATTATTATTATCTAAAGAGAAAATAATAGATTAGTATTTTTGTATTTTAAATGAATTAAGATCTAAATGAAAGATAACGTTAATTTAAAAAAGTTAAATTAAAATTAACTCAAATATTGATATTTAAATTATAAAAAAATTGATTTTCATATTTTATAAAATATTATACTC
Source organism: Arachis duranensis (assembly GCF_000817695.3). NCBI lineage: Eukaryota > Viridiplantae > Streptophyta > Magnoliopsida > Fabales > Fabaceae > Arachis > Arachis duranensis. Next base: position 43,116,436 of record NC_029781.3, read on the forward strand.
GCGGTAATTATAAATATGACGCTTCTTGAAATTAAATAAAGTAACACAGATAAAATAAATAAAAAAAATAACTTAATCTTGTATAAAATTTACCTATAAAATTATGTACTAAAAAATAAATTTAATTTTAGTATATTAATAATATAAAATATTTTATATAATCATTCAATTCAATTAGATTTATCTATTTAGGTTATTATTGAAAAATAAATTTAAGATACCAACATATAATTACTTTAAATTAATCAACAATTATTAATACTATATAAGGGACACACTATTCCACTAAGAATCATTGCCATAAGGAATAATTTTCCAATTTTCTATACTAATATTAGAAAGTTTATATTATACTATATAATAATATTATCATTATCAATACTATATGATATCAAAACAAACAAAAAACACTGTACTAATATAATATTATCAATATTATATAAATCATCTTTGTATTTATTTTTCTTTCCGTATATAATATTTAATTAACACATTAAGATATATATAATATTTCGTTAATACATATATAATATAAAGTGATTTACAAATTATTTTATTGAATATTATAAATTATAGTGATTTATAAATTATTATTAATTCGTATATAATGTATAATTAAATTTAGTGAATTCAATTAGAATAAATAACAAATTATTTATTTTATTTCAGACTTTATAAATGAATAAATTAATTAACTAATATAATAAATTACAATTAATGTAGTAAAATTAATTAAGTAATATATATTATAATAAATTATATTAATATTTAAATATCTAATCAAAGCAATTAGCTGATATAATTAAGTCATGATAATAAATTGTATTGAATGAGTTAAAATAATTAAATCTAGAAACACTCTCCGAAATATGCCACATCAGCTTCATCATTAAGTGTAAAAATCTGATTTTTATATAATAAAATAGATATTTGAAGGAGATGCTAGATAAACGGATTTTTTGATGTTATAAAATAAATAAAAAATATTTTTAGAAAAATATTATTTCATTTTAAATTTCAGGATTTGAGGCAAACTGTAAAATTTACTTAAGTTTGGCTTATGGTCAGTTTGGCTAAACTTCTTAAATAAGTTCTTTTGAAAAAGGAACTTAAATAAGTTCTTTTGAAAAAGGAACTTAAAATATAAAGATTTTTATTAATAATAATTTTAAATAAGTTATTTTGTATTTGAAAAGTTATTATAGAAATTCTTAGTTTAAAGTTGTGCATTAAATAAGAGTGATAAAATAGTTTTTGAAAATAGGATAAGTCACATTTTTTAATTTTCTTAAAAGCTCTTAAATAACTTTTTAAAAAGTTAAAAGTTTATCTAAAAAATTATACCAAACACTATTAATATCTTTAAAAGTATAAAAAATTATACCAAACACTATTAATATATTTTATTATACTCATTAATATCTTTAAGAGTATAAAAAATATTTTTTGTTTTAAAGTTAATCAATATTAGTGTATTAATACTTATTAACATGCTTATTGATTAAATCTTTTTATACAAATTTAATAAATACACACATTAAACTACATATAGGTACAATAGTATTAAATTTAAAATAAAAATATTTGTTAATGTTAATATTTTATTGTACTCGTTAATATTTGTTAATAATATTTTTATAGTATTCGTTAATATTTTTTATCGTACTCTAAAGATATTATTGAGTATAATAAAAAATATTAACTGGTAATATTTTTATAGGGTAATGAATATTTAATTATGATGTAAAATAGAAGAATAAAGAACGTTATATATGTATATATTATATACTTATATAAAAATATATTTCAAGTGGATGTTGAACTAAAAACC
>NC_029781.3:43118271-43125367 GCF_000817695.3 Arachis duranensis
CCTTACCAAAAAAAAAAAAATTAAAGACCTCTCACTAGATACAAAAGATCTTTAATCACTAAAAGAAGATTATTAATTGATAATTTAATTCGTTTTTTTATATAAAAGTTAATTCTATTTTAAATTATCATCAAATTATATAATAATATTGCATCTTTTTATACCCCGCGGGTAGGATTGTGTATTCGAAGGTTAAGAACGGATAGGGTTAGGATTGAGATATCTTTAACTCGCAGGTAGCGTTAAAGTTGGATCCAAACCCCTACCCTACCCTACTCATTACCGCCCCTAAAATAAATACTAGAAGGAGATGTTAGATAAATGAATTTTTTACTGTTATAAAATAAAAGAGAGTTTTTTTTAAACATTTTAATTTTAGTATGGAGAGAGGGTTGGTGTATAGCAGGGTTATGAAGGTATATGGTGTTTCATCAGGGTATGAGAATTGCGCAAGACAAATCGGATCGTCCAATTGGAGGTACTGTAATCGAACGGACCTAGTACAGACGGTACAGAAAATTCTGGGTCCAATTTGTGTACTAGCTTCACGTGGCACGCATGCAGCTGGGCTCCGATTGGCTTCGATGCTTCTAATAACCTTTAGAATGTTACCCCCTTCCCAGCAGCATTATTTTCACCCTCACACACAAATCTCCTTCTGTTTGCTCCCTAACCCCACAATCATCTCCATCTCCATTTTAAAAAAAATTTCTAAGTCCAGAAAATTTTGAGTTCGATTTCAGTATCCACCAAATTCTGCTCCACACAAATTGGACCGTCTGATTTGTGTCCTTCTTTCTCTGCAATAAAATCGGATGGTCCAATTTCTTCCCACTAAAATAAAAAATTGAACGCCGTCACAGTAGTGTATATCCTTCTAATACTCCATAACTCAGCGTAACTTACATGTCAACCTCATAAAAAAAATTAGCCCCTTTTTCTTAGAAAATATTATTTTTATTTTTATTTTTCAGGATCTAAGACTGGTAAAATTTGCTGAAATTTGCCTTAGTCTTAAGTAAATTTTCTTGCACACTTTTTTATTGTTATTTTTTTTCTATTTTACGTCATAATTAAATATGTATTACATTATAAAAATATTTATTACAATAAAATAATTATTCATTAATATGTTTTATTATACTCATTATTATCTAGAGTATAAAGAATATATTTTGTTAAATTTAATCAATATTAGTATATTAATATTCGTTAACATGCTTATTAAATAAATTTTTTATACAAATTTAATAAATATACACATTAGTGTGTGACTGCATTTTAATACATTAGTATTAGTTAAATTTAAAATAAAAATATTTATAAATATTAATATTTTATTGTACTCGTTAATATTTGTTAATAGTAATTTTTATAATACTCGTTAAATTTTTATCATACTCAAATTATTAATGAGTACAATAAAAAGTATTAACGAGTAATTATTTTATTGAATTTTTTATATTTTTATAGGGTAATGCATATTTAATTATAGCGTAAAAAAAAGATAAAGATAAATATAATTTAAAAACGACAAATGGGTATACGTGGCAAGAAGTTTGCCTAAGGTTAAAGTGAGTAGATTTCATACGGTTCGTCTAAGTTATAGGCAGGGACGGATCCAGAAATGTTAACATAAAGACCAATAATATATATATATATATATAATGTAAGAAAAAAAAATAATTTGTACCTTTTACTAACGAAATGGTGCACGTCGATTCTTCATATCATAAAATTCATCGAAAATAAAATCTGTGTCAAATCTTTCAACAATCTTCTTCTCAATGTAAATCGAAAGACAATTAGCAAGAAATTAATCTTCTATTTTGTTTCTGAGTCTATTTTTCACAATATTCATAGTTGAAAAAGATCTCTCAGTTGTAGCAGTTGAAATAAGGAGAGTTAATATCAAGTGAATCAAACGATCAATCAAAGAATATGTTAAAGACTTTTCTATCTTCGTTAATCCTTGACATAACTCCGAAATTGTGCACAAGTTAGTTAATTCAACATGATTAAGAATATCAAGTTCATAATGTTGAGCTTGTATTCTAATGTAAAATTTTTCTTGGTCACTGAAGTCACCTAGATAAAACCGTTTTACTAATTCACATACTTTGTTAACACTAAAGAACTTATAATTATCTCTGGGATTTAAAGTTGAACTTAAAGTAAGCAATTCCACCATATTATCATTGAATCTTCCATTAATCTCTTGCAATTATGTATCAATTACAGTAGAAATAAATTAACACGGTAATGATGCTCCACTGAAATTTGGTCAACAATTTTGCGAGTTCGACCTCTTCTAGGAATATGCAATGCATTCATATCAGGAACTTCAACTTCATATTTCTCACAAAATAATATAACTTCTTTTATGAAAGTCTCCCAACTTGATTCTCTCATTCTTTGGATTAAAGTTTTGGTAGTAAAAACCAGAGTTAAAGCATTCAATATGTCTTTATTTTTTCGTTGCAAAGCTTGACAAAGATCAAGACTAACTTCCAAAATATTTCTCATCAAATAAAAAATAAAGACAAATTTAAAGGATGTGATAGCATCATAAGCAACACTAGCATCACCATAAATAGAGAAATTACCTTCTTCGGTGCTTCTTTCAAGAACTTCAAAAGTAGCATCAAACATGCATAGCAAGCTACGTACAGAATTCAAATGAGACCCCCATCTAGTATCTCCAGCTCTTTGCAAAGTACCAATTTAATTAAGTCCATTACCTGTCACAATTTGATCGTGGGAAATTAAGTTTGCAATATTATTTGCTAGAGCAACCCTTAACTGATCATGACGTGTAGGAGAAACAGTCACAACATTCACAATTAGTGTAAGTTTTGAAAAGAATTGACGAACATAGCAAACTTCTTTGGCTGCAGAATCAAGTGCTAATTGTAATTGATGAGCAAGACAATGAATGTAATAAGAAAAAGGAAAATCTTTCAAAAATAGAGATTGCAATACATTCCATTCACCACACATATTACTAGCTCTATCGTACCCTTGTCCCCTAAGATTTTGGACATCAAGATTATGACGAGAAAGAACTGATGAAATTTATGTTTTCATTGTCAAAGAACATGTATTAGAAACATGTATAAGATCAAAAAATCTTTCTAGAATATAACTATACTTGTCTACAAATCTCAAAACACTATAAAAATAATTAGTTTTAGTGACAAACTTTTAGCGGCAATATATAATGGCCGCTCTTTTTTTAATTTTAGTTATGTTTTTGTGGCTATTATATATTTGCCATTAATACAGTTTATTATAATTGCAATTATTATTGCCACTAAAAGTATAAAAAAACTATTTTTAGTGAGAAATTTTTAGTGGCTATAGTACTATGGCTAGTATTATTTTAATTAAAATATTTTTTTTAATAATAGTTGGTCAATTGCAATTTGCGATAGAGGAGAAATGAGTGAGTGTGAAAAACAGATCCAGAGCGAAGGTAGAGGAGAAATGGGATCAGAGTGAGTGAGTGTGAAAAACATATCCAAAGGGAAGGGAGAGTTCATTGCAGAAACCCTAAGTTCAATGTTGCCGTCGTCATTGCCGTCGCCGCCTTAGGTTATCTCCAACCTCGAAATCGGTGCCTCCGCCTCCCCTGACATCTTCCTTCACCTCCTCCCCTCCCGCTTCTCCAATCTCTGCAACCTCCACATCGGCAAGCACCTTTCCATTCCGCTTCCCCTCGCTCAATGGGGCTTTTGAGGAAAATACCTCGATCCATTCGTGGAATCAAAGTAAACATTTAGCATACTGTCTTCTACTGTCCCGATGCTCATCAGTGTGACTCGCTGCTGTTCTGGTTCTGTCATTGCGTCATTTCAGGTAGGCCTCATCTCAACTTCAATTCATTGCTATTCAACTTGAATTGCTCATGGTTGTTCTACTTTTGCTACGATATCATATACATATATTGTTAAGTATTAAGTATTGAATTGTTTGTGGACCAGGCGAGGCAGTTATTGTTTTGAGAATTGAGATGGCGCTTGTTCAGTTTCAAGCTACTATGTGTATGAATTGTCCCCTTGGCTGTTCTGATGGGCGTCTATGTTTTGCAAGAGCTCATCATTTCCTTCCCAAGAGATCCTCCTTTCCAAATGCAGTCAAGTAAAGTCAACGTCTTTTCAATTTTCTTTCCTTGCCTTTTGCCAATCAACTCATTGTTTCTTTGTGTTGTCAGCGCTTCAAATGGCCACCTCAAGGACAAATGCTCCCATTGCTGAATCAACCATTACTCTCTGCTCTTTATTGTCTTACTCGATGGAGGCCAGGGGAAAAGGATAGTTGTTAGCTTTTGACAGTTAAAGATTCATCTTCTCCATGGGGTGAGATAGGTACGTGGGCATTGGCATGTAGTAGTGGTATGTGAGGTTGGTTAATGAGTGTTAAATGCTTAAGACGTGTAATCATCACACAACATTGTCTCACCATGCGTGCAAATAATTAAAAATCTCTGCATGTTAGTTGTAGTGATGGAGGAATCACCCTAATTTTGGATGGAGAGAGCAATCCTAGAAGCCTCAGCAGAACTTCAACAATAACTCTCAGGGCAGTTTCAATTAGAATAAGTTCAATAATTTCAACAACCGTCAATTTCAAGCTTCTTAGCCACAACAGGCATCCACTCAGTCTTAGAGCAGTTCTAAATTAGCTTCTTTAGTTGCAGAACTTTTAGCTTTATGCAGGAGACTAGAGCTTCCATTCAAAATTTGGAAGTACAAGTGGGTCAGCTGAGCAAAAGAATACCTGAGAGACCTCCTAACACTCTTCCTGGTGACACAGAGGTAAAGTCAAAAGAAGAGTGTAAGGCCCTCACAATAGATAATTAATCCATACTAAAGAAGGAGGTGCAAGTTGCTAAAGGGTCAGAAGAGAAAGAAGCTCCAGAACAGGCTGAAGCGACACTGTCACACGCCCCACCTAGGACACCTATACAAGAACCTGAAGTTTCACACCCTCAGGAGCTCCAAGAGGAGACCAAGGACTAGTAGTTCTCTCAATTCTTGGAAATATTTAAAAAGCTATAAGTCAATATTCCTTTTGCTGAGACTCTTGAGAAAATGCCTCCCTATGCTGTATTCATGAAATACTTACTCTCTGAGAAGAAGGCTGGTGCACGAAATTTTGATCACACTTTTGACAACTTCGGTACAACTAACCAGCAAGTGCACTGGGTCGTCCAAGTAATAAAACCTTACGCGAGTAAGGGTCGATCCCACGGAGATTGCCGGCTTGAAGCAAGCTATGGTCATCTTGTAAATCTTAGTCAGGCGGATTCAATTGGTTATGAGTTTTGATAATTGAAAGATAAATAAAACGCAAATTAAAATAAAGATACTTATGAAATTCATTGGTGGGAATTTCAGATAAGCGTTTGGAGATGCTTTGTTGCTTCTGAACTTCTGCTTTCCTATTGTCTTCATCCAATCATGCGTGCTCCCTTCCATGGCAAGCTGTATGTTGGTGGACCACTGTTATCAGTGGCTACTGGTGCACGAAATTGCAATCACACTTTTGCAACCCCGCACAACTAACCAGCAAGTGCACTGGGTCGTCCAAGTAATACCTTACGTGAGTAAGGGTCGATCCCACGGAGATTGTCGGCTTGAAGCAAGCTATGGTTATCTTGTAAATCTTAGTCAGGATATCAATAATTATCAAGGTTGATTGTGAAAAGTAAAAGAAAATGAAATAAGTACTTGTTTTGCAGTAATGGGGAACAGGTTGAGGTTTTGGAGATGCTCCATCTTCTGAATCTCTGCTTTCCTACTGTCTTCTTCTTCAAGCACGCAAGGCTCCTTCCATGGCAAGCTGTATGCAAGGGTTTCACTGTTGTCAGTGGCTACCTCCCATCCTCTCAGTGGAAATGTTCAACGTACCCTGTCACGGCACGGCTATCCATCTGTCGGTTCTCAACCAGGTTGGAATAGAATCCAGTGATCCTTTTGCGTCTGTCACTAACGCCCAGCCCTCAAGAGTTTGAAGCTCGTCACAGTCATTCAATCATTGAATCCTACTCAGAATACCACAGACAAGGCAATTTTGCTGCACCATGATAATGAGTTGAGGATTTAGCTCAAAGTTGCTTGCTTTAATGGGAGGTGTACAGATACTACTCCCATATGCAGCTGTAATGGGGTTAGCATATGACCCCAGAGTCCTTCTGGACTGATCAATCCCACTTAGGTCCATAATGGATATGAGTGTCACGGATCATCACATTCATCCTGGTTAAGAACAAGTAATATCTTAGAATGGAAGCAAGCATGATTGAATGAAAAACAGTAGTAATTGCATTAATCCATCAAGACACAGCAGAACTCCTCACCCCCAACCATGGGGTTTAGAGACTCATGCTATAGAAGATACAATGAGAAACGTGTAAAGTGTCATGAGGTACAGATACAATGTCAAAAGATCCTATTAATAGTGAACTAGTAACCTAGGGTATACAGAAATGAGTAAATGACATAAAAATCCACTTCTGGGTCCACTTAGTGTGTGCTTGGGCTGAGCATTGAAGCTTTCCTTTGTAGAGACTTTTTCTGGAGTTAAACGCCACCTTTCATGCCAGTTTGGGCGTTTAACTCCAAGTTTTATGCCAGTTCCAACGTTAAACGCTGGAAATTTTGAGGCTGATTTGCCACGCCGGTTTGGGCCATCAAATCTCGGGTAAAATATGAACTATTATACATTGCTGGAAAGCCCAGGATGTCTACTTTCCAACGCCGTTGAGAGCACGCCAATTGGGCTTCTGTAGCTCCAGAAAATTCACTTCGAGTGCAGGGAGGTCAGAATCCAACAACATCTGCAGTCCTTTTCAGTCTTTGAATCAGATTTTTGCTCAGGACCCTCAATTTCATCCAGAAAATACCTGAAATCACAGAAAAATACACAAAATCATAGTAAAGTCCAGAAAAGTGAATTTTAACTAAAAACTAATAAAAATATACTAAAAACTAACTAAAATATACTAAAAACATACTAAAAACAATGCCAAAAAGCGTATAAATTATCCGCTCATCACAACACCAAACTTAAATTGTTGCTTGTCCCCAAGCAA
>NC_029781.3:43132422-43133030 GCF_000817695.3 Arachis duranensis
CATATGCAGCTGTAATGGGGTTAGCATATGACCCCAGAGTCCTTCTGGACTGATCAATCCCACTTAGGTCCATAATGGATAAAGGGAAATGATATGGATTGCAAATAGATAAATATATATTTTTTTTGAATTAACCGAAAAATAAAATAAAAACAAAAGGAAAATAAAATAAAAATTCGAAAATTAAAAGAAAATAAGATCAAAGCAAATTGGAAACTGAATCAATTAGTTAATTACAAAGATTTTGAGATTAGCAATTAGAAAGATATGATTGAAAAATTTTTATGAAAAAGATTTGATTTTTGAAATGAGGAAAGAGAAAAACAACAAAATGACACCAAACTTAAAATTTTTAGCAAATCAAACACAAATTTTCGAAAATTTTAAAGGAAAAACACAAAGAGGACACCAAACTTAGAATTTTTACGGATCAAAAAGGGACTAAAGACATGCAAATTCGAAAATTAGAAGAAAAAAATAAAAGCATGCAATTGACACCAAACTTAAAATATGAAACTAGACTCAACTAAAAGACTCAAAACCAACAAAAATAAAACAGTCCTAATCTAAGCAACAAGATAAGCCGTCAGTTGTCCAAACTCAACAAT
>NC_029781.3:43133960-43134802 GCF_000817695.3 Arachis duranensis
AAGGTTTAGACCTTCCGGATTCTCTTGAATGCCGCCATCAGTTCTAGCTTATACCACGAAGATTCTGATTAAAGAATCCAAGAGATATCTACTTAATCTAAGGTAGAACGGAGGTGGTTGTCAGGCACACGTTCATAGTTGAGAATGATGATGAGTGTCACGGATCATCACATTCATCCGGGTTAAGAACAAGTGATATCTTAGAATGGAAGCAAGCATGATTGAATGAAAAACAGTAGTAATTGCATTAATCCATCAAGACACAGCAGAGCTCCTTACCCCCAACCGTGGGGTTTAGAGACTCATGCTGTAGAAGATACAATGAGAAACGTGTAAAGTGTCATGAAGTACAGATACAATGTCAAAAGATCCTATTAATAGTGAACTAGTAACCTAGGATATTCAGAAATGAGTAAATGACATAAAAATCCACTTCTGGGTCCACTTAGTGTGTGCTTGGGCTGGGCATTGAAGCTTTCATTTGTAGAGACTTTTTCTGGAGTTAAACACCAGCTTTCATGCCAGTTTGGGCGTTTAACTCCAAGTTTTATGCCAGTTCCAGCGTTAAACGCTGGAAATTCTGAGGCTGATTTGCCACGCCAGTTTAGGCCATCAAATCTCGGACAAAGTATGGACTATTATACATTGCCGGAAAGCCCATGATGTCTACTTTCCAACGCCGTTGAGAGCGCGCCAATTGGGTTTCTGTAGCTCCAGAAAATCCACTTCGAGTGCAGGGAGGTCAGAATCCAACAGCATCTGCAGTCCTTTTCAGTCTCTGAATCAGATTTTTGCTCAAGACCCTCAATTTCAGCCAGAAAATACCTGAAATCACAGAAAAA
>NC_029781.3:43134997-43135376 GCF_000817695.3 Arachis duranensis
TACCATCCGTCCTCTTAGTGAAAATGGTCCAGCTACGGTTTCTGTACGGCTAATCAACTGTCGAATTTCTTGCCTCGGATGAAAAATACCAGGCACATCTACCGCACGGCTAATTATCTGTCGATTCTCACTAGTGTCGGAATAGGATCTCTCTATCCTTTTGCACACTATCATTGCGCCCAACATTCATGAGTTTGAAACTCGTCACAGTCATCCTATCCCAGATCCTACTCGGAATACTGATAGCACGAAATTGTGATCAATACTTTTCACAAATCAAATAATCCCCGGTAATGAGACCAAAAACTTGGTGTTCAATACCATGGCATAAACACAACTTCGCACAACTAACCAGCAAGTGTACTGGGTCGTCCAAGTA
>NC_029781.3:43136890-43137673 GCF_000817695.3 Arachis duranensis
TCAGCTTTGCTAGAGTCTCCAATTAGAGGTGTCCAGGGTTCTTAAGCACACTCTTATTTGCCTTGGATCACAACTCTTATTTCTCTCTTTTTTTTCGTTTTTCTTTTTCTCTTTTTTTTTTTCTTTTTTTTTGAATCACTACTTTTTCTTGCTTCAAGAATCATTTTAATAATTTTTCAGATCCTCAGTAACATGTCTCCTTTTTCATCATTCTTTCAAGAGCCAACATTCATGAACCACAAATTCAAAAGACATATGCACTGTTTAAGCATACATTCAGAAAACAAAAGTATTGCCACCATATCAAAATAATCAAACTGTTATAAAATTCAAAATTCATGCAATTCTTTTCTTTTTCAATTAAGAACATTTTTCATTCAAGAAAGGTGATGGATTCATAGGACATTCATAACTTTAAGGCATAGACACTAAGATAATAATGATCACAAGACACAAACATAGACAAACATAAGCACTAAAATTCGAAAAACAGGAAAATAAAGAACAAGGAAATTAAAGAACGGGTCCACCTTAGTGATGGCGGCTCTTTCTTCCTCTTGAAGATCCTATGGTGTGCTTGAGCTCCTCAATGTCTCTTCCTTGTCTTTGTTGCTCCTCTCTCATGATTCTTTGATCTTCTCTAATTTCATGGAAGATGATGGAGTGTTCTTGGTGCTCCACCCTTAGCTGTTCCATGTTGGAACTCAATTCTCCTAGGGAGGTGTTTAGTTGCTCCCAATAGTTTTGTGGAGGAAAGTGCATCCCTTGAGGCATCTCAGGGAT
>NC_029781.3:43137783-43140693 GCF_000817695.3 Arachis duranensis
GGGGTGTCTCCCTCTATGTCAACTCCAACTGAATAACAGAGGTGACAGATGAGATGAGGAAAGGCTAACCTTGCCAAAGTGGCGATTTTGTCAGCCACTTTGTAGAGTTCTAGAGATATGACCTCATGAACTTCTACTTCCTCTCCAATCATGATGCTATGGATCATGATATCCCGATCTACAGTCACTTCGAATCGGTTGCTAGTAGGAATGTTGGAGCGTTGGATGAATTCAAACCATCCTCTAGCCACATGTTTAAGGTCATGCCTTCTCAATTGAACCGGCTTCCCTCTTGAATCTCTCTTCCATTGGGTGCCCTCTTCACATATGACTGTGAGGACTTGGTCCAACCTTTGATCAAAGTTGACCCTTCTAGTGTAAGGATGTTCATCTCCTTGCATCATGGGCAAGTTGAATGCCAAGCTTACCCTTTCCGGACTAAAATCTGTAACGACCCAACTCCCCGTATGCCATGGTCATACAAGAAGCTAAGTGTTACCAACTTGTTTTTCCTAATTATTAACTATTACTTAATATATGAGCCTGTTCCTTGTTAGAACGTTGCCAATTTTACGAGTAACTTTTTTTTTGTTGCAGATGTTCAAGTAAGATAAGCAAGCATACATTGAGAGCAATAAAAGTAAGCATAGAGAAATATAGAAATATAGCAGATAATATACATCATGTACACTATAACAAAACATGTAGCGTTTACACAAGATCAAGTCAGTTTACATCCTCGTCGTCCTACGTAGCTAATATTTACACGACACTCCCGGGGCCTGGCCCATACAAAAAGCCGCTAAACTGGCACCCAGGCTAGCCTAACCACTATATAGCTCCTGGCTCTCGGGTGTACTAACACAAGTGAGAGACTAACTATCAGATAATGTTAGACTAGAGTGTCATCAAAAGAATGCCCCTTCCGTAGTCAAACTATATCTACTCGTGGCCGTTCGGAGAATCGCCGTGAGGCTCGTCCATCTCCTCATCCTGCTCTATCTCTATCTCAGGATCCTCCTCCTCCTCATCATCCGCAGCTACAACTATATCCTCAGATCCACCAGAGACACTACTGTCACTATGTACAAAACCATTCGCGAGCACAGGTCCGTTCGCGTATATAGGAGCTACCCCATCATCCGGTAGTGCCGGCTCATCAGGCTGTGGAAAGTCAGGGATCGGCTCAGGGGTAAAGTCCCACTCTGGTGGTATCACAGGTACGTAGTCACCAGCTAACTCGGGCTCATCAGGAATGATAGGCTCAGGTTCCACCTCATCAAAGGTTGAGCTGGTATAAGGTGCTCAAGATCAGGAAAAGGATGCACATGTGCGTTAGGATGTAACCAGGATAAGGAAAAGTCGTAAGGAGCATCAGGGTCAAAATGCGGGCTAGACAGAGGATGTTGAAAGGCTCGATCAGGTAACGCGTATCGTCTAATACGAGGCTCCAATCCCATGATGAAATAACTGTGATGTACCGGATCCTCGTATACGTAAGGGTCCTCGAACTCATAGAAGATCACGCCCATCTGGGGGAGGAAGGGAGAGAGAAGGGGTAAGAACTGGGGAGTTCTTAGTAGGGTCGGGGTTATTAGTTATGTTCATTTATTCGTTTTCGATTAGCAGATGGATATTAGAATACAGAAAAGTAGTAAACAGTAGTTAAAATAGATAGGGAAAACAGAAAATAGAACACAAACAGAAGAGTGCAGAAAATAAAGCATAAACATAGCACTCAAGCAAACAAACATAAAGAAATAGATCAAACACAAGTAGGAATGCAACAGAGAGTAATGCGTAGACAAGAATGATGCATGTCTAGTCCTAGTGCAGGTAATGAGCTCATCTGTCGGTTTCTACCCGCTCCCGACGTAACCCAGCATTACCAGCCGGATATGGCTTTCCTGTTGGCTATACCCCTGTGTACAGGAAATAACCCCTCTGCCACCACAGGGTCCACTGCACGCAGGAAATAACACATCTGCCACTGCAGGGTTGTATGCCGACACACCTTCTGTATACAAGAAATAACCCCTCTGCCACTACAGAAATGGAACAGGTGGTCACGGTACTTCTGTAGCAGGAAATAACCCCTCTGCATTACAGAAATAAAATATGGATCTGTACCGCAGGAAAGCGTTTCTCAGTGGTTGCACCATTATCTATCTGACTGCTACAATGCAGTAGATGAACATATGGATATCTCTGAGGTTGCCTTAATGCAACAGATGACCTCTCAATAGGTTCTATACTCTTTATCATATTACTCTCTTCGCTTTGTCTCTTTATTCTGCTCTGTTTGTTCCTTTCTCTGCGCTTCCTCACTTTATTCTGCTTGCTCTATTTAACGTATGCTTCCTCACTTTATTCTTCTTGCTCTATTTAACGTATGTATTTAAAGCTTATGTAAATTTCGATATGATTAGTTAGCCTGCCCCAAGTATAGGTTCATTAAGTCTATACTGAAACAGTTTAACTTTTCATATAATACCTAACCCTATTCGCAAATCAAGAACTAACTATGTTGCCTGGTGCACGAAATTGCAATCACACTTTTGCAATCCCGCACAACTAACCAGCAAGTGCACTGGGTCGTCCAAGTAATACCTTGCGTGAGCAAGGGTCGATCCCACGGAGATTGTCGGCTTGAAGCAAGCTATGGTTATCTTGTAAATCTTAGTCAGGATATCAGAAATTATCAGGATTGATTGTGGAAAACAAAAGAACATGAAATGATTACTTGTTTTGCAGTAATGGAGAATAGGTTGAGGTTTTGGAGATGCTCCATCTTCTGAATCTCTGCTTTCATACTGTCTTCTTCTTCAAACACGCAAGTCTCCTTCCATGGCAAGCTGTATGTAGGGTTTCACCGTTGTCAATGGCTACCTCCCATCCTCTCAGTGAAAA
>NC_029781.3:43141557-43142211 GCF_000817695.3 Arachis duranensis
ATCAAATAGGATAAAAAGAAGAGAATATACTATAGACTCCAAAATATCAAGGAAACATAGCTCCAATTAGATGAGCAGGACTAGTAGCTTTTTGCCTCCGAACAGTTTTGGCATCTCACTCTATCCCTTGAAGTTCAGAATGATTGGCATCTATAAGAACTCAGAACTCAGATAGTGTTGTTGATTCTCTTAGTTGAGCATAATGATTCTTGAACATAGCTAGTGTATGAGTCTTGGCTGTGGCCGGAAGCACTCTGTCTTCCAGTATTACCACCGGATACATACATGCCACAGACACATAATTGGGTGAACCTTTCCAGATTGTGACTCAGCTTTGCTAAAGTCCCCAATTAGAGGTGTCCAGGGTTCTTAAGCACACTCTTTTTTCCTTGGATCACAACTTTATTTCTTTCTTTTTCTTTTTCTTTTCTTCTTCTCTCTTCTTTTTTTTTTCGAAATTTTTTTTTGTATCCACTGCTTTTTCTTGCTTCAAGAATCAGTCTAATGATTTTTTTAGATCCTCAATAACAGTTCTCTTTTTCCTCATTCTTTCAAGAGCCAACAATTTTAACATTCTCAAAACAACAATTTCAAGAGACATATGCACTGTTCAAGCATTCATTCAGAAAGCAAAAAGTATTGTCACCACATCAA
>NC_029781.3:43142283-43142629 GCF_000817695.3 Arachis duranensis
AATCCTGTACTTCTTGTTCTTTTGTGATTAAAGCATTTTTCATTTAAGAGAGGTGATGGATTCATAGGACATTCATATCTTTAAGGCATAAAATTTCAATTTTATTAATCATGAATTAAGAACAAGACTCAAAATTAGATATAAAATAAGACTAGAAAAACGAAAAATAAAAGCAAAACAGAAGGCAATAAAAACGCAAAAACATAGGCTCCTAATGATAGAGGTTTTCACAGAGTTAGGACTCAACAACCTTGATTTTGAGAAGTGGATGCTCCCTCAACTTGAGATGAAAGCTTTTGGCGTTTCAACTCTTGGAGATCACGCCCCTGCTTCTCTTGTTCCTTCA
>NC_029781.3:43143001-43144811 GCF_000817695.3 Arachis duranensis
ATGGAACGCCCAATAAAGTCTAGCCAACCTCTTGCAGTTGGTTTGAGGTCTCCCCTCTTGAGTTTGTTTGGGACACCCTTTGAATTGGTTATCCACTTAGTTCCAGGGAGGCATATGTTCTCTAGAACTTGATCCAACCCTTTATCTGCTCTCACCATTCTCCTATTGAAGGAGTCAGGATCATCTTGTAGTTGAGGTAGTTTGAAGATTTCTCTTATTTTGTCTAGATGGAAGTACATAACTTTCCCTCTAACCATGGTTCTGTTGGTATGGTAAGCAGTTCCAGTCATTCTTTGCTTATCTGTTAGCCACAGATTAGAGTAGAATTCCTGAACCATGTTCCTTCCAACCTTTATTTCAGGATTGGTCAGAACTTCCCATCCTCTGTTTCGAATTTGCTCTTGGATCCCCGGATATTCATCTTCTTTCAGATCAAATTTAACTTCCGGGATCACTGACCTCAGACCCATTATTTTGTGATAATGGTCTTCATGTTCTTTGGTTAAGAACTTCTCTTGATTCCAAAGATTCTTTGGATTATTCTCTTTCTTTCCTCTTAAATTGGTTTGTTTTCCCTTAGGAGCCATGATCTTGATGAATCTTGGCTTAGTGATCACGGAAAAGCACACCAAACTTAGAGGTTTGCTTGTCCTCAAGCAAAAAGAAAAGAAAGAAGAGAAGAGAGGGAGACAGGAAGAGGAAATTCAAATGGTGTGGGGAATGAGGGGTGGCAAACGTTTATTTATATAGTGGGGGGAGAGATTTTTGAAAAAAAAGAAAAATTTGAAAGGAGATTTGAGGAGATATGGAAAGAAATTGAAAAAAGGGTGAGTTTTTGAATAAAATTTGGGAATGATTTCGAAGATTTGAAGAATGATTTTGAAAATTTGAAAGTGAATGATGAGAGATTGGAATGTGTTTTTGTGGAAAAATATGGGAAAGAAAAGGAAAGTCTGAAAAAATCTGAGTTGAAAACAAAATTGTGGTCCCCCCACCTTTCTGGCGTTAAACGCCCAGAATGGCACCCATTCTGGTGTTTAACGCCCATTGGATGCCCCTTTTGGGCGTTTAACGCCCAGCCAGGTGCCCTGGCTGGCGTTAAACGCCAGAAATCCTTTAGCACTGGGCGTTTTTCTGAACGCCCAGAATGCTGCACACCTGGCGTTAAATGCCCAGAATGGTGCCCATTCTGGCGTTTAACGCCCAAAATGGCACCATTCCTGGCGTTAAACGCCCAGAATGATACCCATTCTGGCGTTTAACACCCAAAATGCCCCTTACTGTAATTTTTTCGCCAGTAAGCTCTTTTTCTCTGCTTTTTGAGCTGAATCCTTCTGTAACTCTGTGAATTCCTTCATTTTTGATATTTGCCTCTGTAAGAACAATTCATATAACCTTCTAATGACTGGGTTGCCTCCCAGCAAGCGCTTCTTTACTGTCTTTAGCTGGACCTTCACTGAGAATCACTCAAGTCTCAGTTTTGAGCACTCCTGCTCAAAATTACTTTCAAGGTAATGTTTGATCCTTTGTCCATTAACAATGAACTTTTTATCAGAATCAATATCTTGAAGCTCAACATATCCATATGGTGATACTCCTGTAATCAAATACGGACCCTTCCAGCAGGATTTAAGTTTTCCTGGGAACAATCTGAGCCTAGAGTTGAAGAGCAGAACTTTTTGTCCTGGCTCAAAGACTCTGGTTGACAACTTCTTGTCATGCCATTTCTTTGCCTTTTCCTTATAAATTTTTGCATTTTCAAAGGCATTGAGTCTGAACTCCTCTAGCTCATTTAACTGGAGCAATCTTT
>NC_029781.3:43147099-43147776 GCF_000817695.3 Arachis duranensis
GACAGGGCTCACCCAGGGGCTATCAGAAATAGGGTAAATAATCCCAGCCTCTAGTAATTTAGTGACCTCCTTCTGCACCACCTCTTTCATGGCAGGATTTAGCCTCCTCTGTGGTTGGACCACTGGTTTGGCATTATCCTCCAACAGGATCTTGTGCATGCATTTAGCTGGGCTAATACCATTAAGATCACTTATGGACCACCCAAGAGCTGTCTTGTGTGTCCTTAGCACTTGAATCAGTGCTTCCTCTTCCTGTGAATTTAAAGCAGAGCTTATAATCACTGGAAAAGTGTCACCCTCTCCCAGAAATGCATATTTCAGGGATGGTGGTTGTGGTTTGAGTTCAGGCTTGGGAGGCTTATCCTCCTCCTGAGGAATTTTCGAAAATTCCTTTGCCTCCTCTAGTTCTTCTTGATCAGGTTGAGCATCTTTGAAGATGGCCTCAAGCTCTGATTCTAGGCTTTCAGTCATATTGATCTCTTCTACCAGAGAGTCAATAATGTCAGCGCCCATGCAGTCATTTGGTGTATCTGGATGCTGCATAGCTTTTACAGCGTTCAACTTGAACTCATCCTCATTGACTCTCAAGGTTACTTCCCCTTTTTGTACATCAATGAGAGTTCGTCCAGTTGCTAGGAAAGGTCTTCCCAGAATGAGAGTTGCACTCTTGTGCTCCT
>NC_029781.3:43148746-43149236 GCF_000817695.3 Arachis duranensis
CATTCCTCTCTGGGCTCTTACTATCCTCAGAGGGATTTTGAACAGTGGTTTGGTTGTCCTCTGTCAATTGTTCCTTGGTTGGCTTTTTACTCTTCTGAGCAGTGTTATTCAGGGTCTTCCCACTCCTCAATTGAACTGCTTGACATTCCTCCGTTATCTGTTTAGATATTTGCTGTTTTGCTTGATTCAACTGCAGTTCTATGCTCTTGTTAGCAACTTTAGTTTCATAGAGCATTTCTTTAAAGTCTGCTAACTGTTCTGTCATCAGGAGCAATTGTTGATTAAGCTCAGTTATTTGTTCTTGAGGACTAGGGTCAGTGACCACTGCCATGACTTCCTCTTTTGGAGAGAACTCATTGCTAGAGTACAAATATTGGTTTCTAGCAACAGTGTCTATAAGCTCTTGAGCTTCTTCAATTGTCTTCCTCATGTGTATAGATCCACCAGCTGAGTGGTCTAAAGACATCTGAGCTTTTTCTGTAAGCCCATA
>NC_029781.3:43156853-43161020 GCF_000817695.3 Arachis duranensis
CATGTCTTCCAATGTCTGGATTGTCCGCTCTGATTGTCCGTCTGTCTGAGGATGGTATGCTGTACTCATATGCAATTCTGTTCCTAAAGCTTTCTGAAAAGCTCCCCAGAATTTGGAAGTAAACCTCGGATCTCGGTCTGAAACAATTGATGAAGGTATTCCGTGCAATCGTACAATTTCTTGGATATATATCCGTGCCAGCCTTTCTAAGGTATAATCAACTCGAATTGGAAGGAAGTGCGCTGATTTTGTCAACCTGTCCATAATTACCCAAATGGCATCGTGTCCTGTTGAAGTCCTTGGCAATCCCATAACAAAATCCATAGTGATCTGCTCCCATTTCCATTGTGGTATTTCTAAGGGTTGCAGGGTTCCTGACGGTTTCTGGTGTTCCACCTTCACCTTTTGGCAAGTTAAACATTTTGAGACATAATCAGCTACCTCTTTCTTTAAGCCCGGCCACCAGAACATTTGTTTCAAATCCTGATACATCTTTGTTACTCCAGGATGCATAGAAAATCTACTTTGATGAGCTTATGCAAGAATCCTTTGCCGTAAATCTCCAGAGCTAGGCACACAAATTCTGTTCTTGTATCTCCAGAGACTGCTACGATCTAGTCTTACAGCTTCTGGTTCTTCTACTTTCATCCGTCTCAGCATCGTCATCATTTCTGAGTCCTGTGCTTGTGCTTGCTGAATCCTAATCTTAAAATCTGGTGTTATATGCAACTGAGCCAAACGGACTCCTTGGGCCAAACGGACTCCATTTGACGTCTCAGTCATAGCCAACTTAAGGTCCTCAAATTCTGCAAGTAGCTTTTCTTCCTTTATCATCATCCAAGAAATACTCAAATTCTTCCTGCTCAAGGCGTCTGCCACCACGTTTGCTTTTCCTGGGTGATAACTTAACTTAAAATCATAGTCCTTCAGGAACTCCATCCACCTTCGCTGTCGCATATTAAGATCCTTCTGGTCAAAGATATACTTTAAACTTTTGTGGTCAGAGAAAACTTCTAGTTGAGCACCATACAAATAGTGTCTCCAGATCTTCAGAGCAAACACCACAGCAGCCAACTCTAAGTCATGCGTCGGATAATTTCGTTCATGAGGTCTCAGCTGCCGGGAAGCATAAGCCACCACATTCTTGTCTTGCATCAGCACACATCCAAGTCCTTTATGAGAGGCGTCACAGTATACTTCAAAAGGTTTCTGCGGGTCGGGTAGTACTAATACAGGTGCAGTTGTTAACTTCTCCTTAAGCATCTTGAAACTTCTATCACACTCAGCCGTCCAAACGAACGGAACTTCCTTTCGTGTAAGGTAAGTCAAAGGCAAGGCTATCTGTGAAAATCCTTTGATGAACCTCCGGTAATATCCAGCAAGTCCGAGAAAACTCCGAACTTCTGTAACGGTCGTAGGTGGTTCCCATTGCACTACTGCTTCAATTTTTGAAGGATCCACTGCAATTCCTCCCTGTGATATAACATGTCCCAAAAATGCCACCTTCTCTATCCAGAACTCGCACTTTGATAGTTTAGCATATAACTTTCGAGTCCTCAGTATCTGCAATACAGCCCTTAGATGCTCTTCATGCTCTCTTTCTGTCTTCGAATAGATGAGAATATCGTCTATGAAAACTACTACGAACAGATCAAGGTACGGACGGAAAATACGATTCATGTAATCCATGAAAATCGCAGGAGCATTAGTTAGTCCAAACGACATAACCGTATACTCATAGTGACCATATCGAGTTCTAAATGCAGTCTTCGGTATATCTGATTCCTTCACTCGAATCTGGTGATAGCCCGATCGCAAATCAATCTTCGAAAACACAGTTGCACCTTTTAACTGATCCATCAAGTCATCTATTCGTGGAAGTGGATACTTGTTCTTAATAGTGACTTTATTTAACTATCGGTAATCTACGCAAAGTCTCATTCTACCATCCTTCTTCTTTACTAGCAATACCGGAGCTCCCCAAGGTGATGCACTGGGACGAATAAATTTCTTTCCAAGTAGCTCATCCAACTGCTTCTTCAACTCTGCAAGTTCCAGTGGTGACATCCGGTACGGTGCTATGGAAATTGGTCCGGTTCCAGGTACAAGTTCAATGCTGAATTCTATCTCTCGCTGAAGAGGAAACTCAGGTATGTCGTCCGGGAAAACATCAGGAAATTCCTTCACCACTCGGATTTGTTCTAAGCTTACTTCACTGTCATTTGAGCTAGCCGCTAACAGAACGTACCCCTCACAATCACTCCCGTTTAAGGTAACTCTTACAGAATTCAGATATAAGGTATATGACAAAAATGGTTTAATATCCAAACTATCAGACGGAATAACAGCAGTTCTTTCAAAGCAATCAAGGAAAACATGATACTTAGATAACCAATCCAACCCTAGAATAACTTCTAAACCACATAGAGGCAAACAGATTAGATCATGTTTAAAAGTTTTGTTCCTAATAGTGAATGGTACTTGCAGGCACACTAAACTAGTCAAAACATTTTGGGATGCAGGTGTATGGACAATCAGATCAAAGTTCAACTCAGAGAAATCTAGTCCCAACTCACGAGCAACAGTTAAAGAAATAAAAGAATGCGATGCACCCGAATCATACAGTACAGTTAGAGATCGATTCTTGACATAACACTGACCTTGGATCAGGGCATCTGATTGCATAGCATCATCAGCAGTCATGGCAAACACTCGACCTTGTTGCTGGGTTCGTACTGGATTTCGAGAAAGTCCTTTTGGGCGACTCCTCGCCAAGTGTCCCGGTTCCCCACAATTGTAACTAGTAAATGTTCTGATTTGGCAAGGCCTGGTACCATGATCCTTTCCACACTGCCTACATGCGATATTCACTTGTGCCTGCTGAGGTCGTTTACCATTATCCTGCCTTGATCTACCTCCGTTTCCACCCGTAGGGCGAGTAGGAGCGTTACCAACTTGTGGACTCCTTCGCTGTGGCACACCAGGTATCTTGAAGTTTGTCCTTCGTGGTTGCCAACTATAGCTATTGTAGTTCCTTGGCAGAAATCCTTGACGACTTGTTTTAGAGGCAATTACCTTCTTAGCACATTCTTCCACTAACTTACACTTATTAACTAGCTCAGCAAAATTTCGTATCTCCAATGGAACTACTGAACTCATCAAATCCTCACGAAGGCCCCCTTCGAACTTCAAACACTTCCATTCTTCAAAGTTAGCAGGATTCCCTTGGCAGATCTTGGAGAAACGGCACAAGTCATCAAATTTATGGGCATATTCTGCAATAGTTGTATTACCCTGTTTCAGCTGCATAAGTTCCATCTCCTTAGCATCACGAGCTGCCCTCGGAAAATACTTCTTATAAAATTCGTCCTTAAAAGTATTCCAAGGAATATCGCCTTCATCTTGTTGCAACAGTCGCTGTACCCCCTGCCACCAATGCTCAGCCTCTCCTTCCAGCATATAAGTAGCAAACTCCACGTGTTGGCCTTCCGGAACATGCTGTGCTTGTAGTGATCGTTCAATAGCTCGGAACCAATTGTCAGCATCAGTCGCAACAAGTGTACCTTTAAACTTAGGCGGTTTAACTTTCAGAAAAGTCGCAAGGGTCATAGGTCTTTCGAGATGCCCTAAGTTATTCTCATTATTTTCACTATCTTCCCCATGCTCATTCTCATTCCCGTTTCTCACTCCAAGACGATCAACAGCCCTAGCCGCTGCTACTGCAGCCTCACGCACTGTCTCAGCCACAGCGTTCATAGTAGTCATAAACGTCTCCTGTTCCCTCTCGTAGTTAACATTAGGAATTCCTTCCCGTACGCCTCGTCTCCGTGAACCCATCGTGGTCCTGTTCACACCAAACAATCATTATTAAGGTGATCAGTCTTAACACTTCAAGTTAAGTGTGAACATTCCCAGAATGAAAACACAGAGACAATCATGCAACACATATCACATAGATATCCTATAAGCATGAGACACACAGCAGAGTATGCAATGAAGCATAGTCAGTCCACTCCCCAGGCTCTATTGGGAACGAACTGCTCTGATACCAACTTGTAACGACCCAACCCCCAGTATGCCATGGTCATACAAGAAGCTAAGTGTTACTAACTTATCCTTCCTAATTGTTATCTATTATTTAATATTTGAGCCTGTTCCTTGTTAGAG
>NC_029781.3:43161290-43162742 GCF_000817695.3 Arachis duranensis
GCCGTGAGACTCGTCCATCTCCTCATCCTGCTCTATCTCTATCTCAGGATCCTCCTCTTCCTCATCATCCGCAGCTACAACTATATCCTCAGATCCACCAGAGACACTACTGTCACTATGTACAAAACCATTCACGAGCACAGGTGCGTTCGCGTATATAGGAGCTACCCCATCATCCGGTAGTGCCGGCTCATCAGGCTGTGGAAAGTCAGGGATCGGCTCAGGGGGAAAATCCCACTCTGGTGGTATCACAGGTACGTAGTCACCAGCTAACTCGGGCTCATCAGGAACGATAGGCTCAGGTTCCGCCTCATTCAAAGGTTGAGCTGGTATAGGGTGCTCGGGGTCATCAGGAAAAGGATGTACAAGAGCATCAGGGTCAAAATGCGGGCTAGACAGAGGATGTTGAAAGGCTCGATCAGGTAACGCGTATCGTCTAATACGAGGCTCCAATCCCATGATGAAATAACTGTGATGTACCATATCCTCGTAAATGTAAGGGTCCTCAAACTCATAGAAGATCACGCCCGTCTCCATCTGG
Source organism: Arachis duranensis (assembly GCF_000817695.3). Lineage (NCBI taxonomy): Eukaryota > Viridiplantae > Streptophyta > Magnoliopsida > Fabales > Fabaceae > Arachis > Arachis duranensis. The sequence goes on from NC_029781.3 coordinate 43,161,832, forward strand.
GGGAGGAAGGGAGAGAGAAGGGGTAAGAACTGGGGAGTTCTTAGTAGGGTCGGGGTTATTAGTTACGTTCATTTATTTTGTTAGTTACATTCATTTATTCGATTCTGATTTGTAGATGGATATTAGAATACAGTAAAGTAGTAAACAGTAGTTAAAATAGATAGGGAAAACAGAAAACAGAACACAAACAGAAGAGTGCAGAAAATAAAGCATAGACATAGCACTCAAGCAAACAAACATAAAGAAATTGATCAAACACAAGTAGGAATGCAACAGAGAGTAATGCGCAGACAAGAATGATGCATGTCTAGTCCTAGTGCAGGTAATGAGCTCATTTGTCGGTTTCTACCCGCTCCCGATGTAACCCAGCATTACTAGCCGGATATGGCTTTCCTGTTGGCTATACCCCTGTGTACAGGAAATAACCCCTCTGCCACCACAGGGTCCACTGCATGCAGGAAATAACACATCTGCCACTGCAGGGTTGTATGCCGACACACCTTCTGTATACAGGAAATAACCCCTCTGCCACTACAGAAATGGAACAGGTGGTCACGGTACTTCTGTAGTAGGAAATAACCCCTCTGCCTTACAGAAATAAAATATGGATCTGTACCGCAGGAAAGTGTTTCTCAGTGGTTGCACCATTATCTATCTGACTGCTACAATGCAGTAGATGAACATATGGATATCTCTGAGGTTGCCTTAATGCAACAGATGACCTCTCAATAGGTTCTCTACTCTTTATCATATTACTCTCTTCGCTTTGTCTCTTTATTCTGCTCTGTTTGTTCCTTTCTCTGCGCTTCCTCACTTTATTCTTCTTGCTCTATTTAACGTATGTATTTAAAGCTTATGTAAATTTCGATATGATTAGTTAGCCTGCCCCAAGTATAGATTCATTAAGTCTA
>NC_029781.3:43163702-43164603 GCF_000817695.3 Arachis duranensis
GGAATTTTGATTTGAGTTTTAGTTCAGCAGAAATCAAGCTTTGAAGATTTGGAACTAAGAACTTTTCTCTCTTTTTCTCTCTTCCTATTTTCGGCCACAAAGTGAAAATGAGCCAGCCTTGGGGGTTTTGGGGGTGTAGGGTGAGTTGTGATTGGTTGGCTTGGAGGTGGATTAAAATAATATTAAAATATCTCAGGTGTATAACTACTAAAACTAGATGTATCGGAACATTTGTAAAAATATCTCTAAAATTTATTTTCTGAGCTACTAGCATAAATGACACTAGTAACATATTTATTATGAGAATAAAACATGAATAATGAGGCCTTAGCATTGCTAAAGTCATCAGAGAGTGCTGGTGCTAAACTGCACCAGTAAACTGTGAATCCGGTTAAACCGATTTTTTGTTTTTAACTAAATCTAACCAAGTAACCTTATAATATTATTCAAGAAGCTTCTAATACTAATATAATGATAATATTATCCTATTATCTCTCTTCTCTCATGAATCGTGTCAAGTTCGTCAAACTGAGACTATCTACGAAAAACCGGATCAAAACTCCTAACCGATACGGTTCAAAAACTATGTTCTTTGTAACTGCATTATCGAGCTTGCCCCATAAAAGGTTCTAGCTTAAAGATGACATAATGACGATTAGGATTGAGATACATGATAATATATCAAAGCTTCTCCCCTTACTGATCCTCCGGAGTTCTCCGTACTTTCAGAAAAGATCTCGCGTACTCGAAAACCGGGGTTGTTACAAAATCCAAGTATTTCCCCCGAACCATAGTAAGATAATTCTTTGGATCCGGGTTCACACTTTGATCATGGTTCTTGGTGATCCATGCATTGGCATAGAACTCTTGAACCATTAAGATTCTGACTTGTTGAATGGGG
>NC_029781.3:43164919-43165133 GCF_000817695.3 Arachis duranensis
ATTAAAAGGTTTGCTCGTCCTCGAGCAAAAGAAGAAAGAAGAGAGTAGAAGAAGAAGAAATGAGGAAGAAGGGAATGGCTTTGTGTTCGGCCAAAAGGGGGAGAAGTGATGTTTAGGTTGTGTGAAAATGAAGGAGTGAAGATGGGTTTATATAGGAGTGGGGAAAGGGTAGGGTTCGGTCAAGTGAGGGTGGGTTTGGGTGGGAAAGTGGTTT
>NC_029781.3:43166329-43166573 GCF_000817695.3 Arachis duranensis
ACTCATCAGAGCTCATGAATGGCAGAAGTAAGTCTAATGGAATCTCTATGGTCTCATTTTGAGCCTCAGATTCCCATGGTTCCTTATTGAGGAACTCAGTGGAGGCCAGTGGACGTCCATTGAGGTCTTCCTCAGTGGTGTTCACTGCCTCTCCTTCCTCCCAAAATTCGGCCATGTTGATGGCCTTGCATTCTCCTTTTGGATTTTCTTCTGTATTGCTTGGGAGAGTACTAGGAGGGAGTTC
>NC_029781.3:43166827-43167153 GCF_000817695.3 Arachis duranensis
AAAACCTTGTTGAGGTCTCTGTTGATCCTTCCATGAGAGATTTGGATGATTTCTCCATGAAGAATTATAGGTGTTCCCATAGGGTTCTCCCATGTAATTCACCTCTTCTATTGAAGTGTTCTCAGGATCATAAGCTTCTTCCTCAGATGAAGCTTCTTTAGTACTGCTTGGTGCATTTTGCATTCCAGACAGACTTTGAGAAATCATATTGACTTGTTGAGTCAATATTTTATTCTGAGCCAATAGGGCATTCAGAGTATCAATCTCAAGAACTCCTTTCTTCTGATTCGTCCCATTGTTCACAGGATTCCTTTCAGAAGTGTACA
>NC_029781.3:43167778-43169803 GCF_000817695.3 Arachis duranensis
CTTCAAGGTCCTTTCAGGTTCAGGATCAGCCTCAACAAGAATGCTTTTGTCCTTGCTCCTGCTCATAAGAAAGAGAAGGGAACAAGAAAATGTGGAATCCTCTATGTCACAGTATAGAGATTCCTTTAGGTGTCAGAGGAAAAGAAAAGTAAAAGACAGAAGTAGAAAATTCGAACTTATCAAAGAAGATGGAGTTCGAATTTTGCATTAAGGAATAGTGTTAGTCCATAAATAGAAGGATGTGAGAAGAAGGGAAGTAATTTTCGAAAATTAGGTAAAAGATTTTGAAAACATTTGAAAAAAACACTAATTGATTTTCGAAAATGAAAGTGGAAAAGAAATCAAGTGATTTTTGAAAAAGATTTTGAAATTAGAAATCAGAAAGATTTGATTGAAAGTTATTTTAAAAAAGATGTGGTTAAGAAGATATAATTTGAAAAACATTTTAAAAAGAAGATTTGATTTTCAAAATTAAAAACTTGGCTAACAAGAAAAGATATGATTCAAACATTAAACCTTTCTCAACAGAAAAGGCAACATACTTGAAATGTTGAATCAAATCATTGATTGATAGCAAGTATTTTTTTTTTAAAAAAATAGAAAGAAATTGATTTTGAAAAAGATTTGATTGAAAAGATTGATTTGAAAAAGATTTGATTTTGAAAAGATTTTGAAAACTTGAAAAAAATTTGCATTTAAAACAAAATCTTCCCCCTTGTGCCATCCTGGCGTTAAACGCCCAGAATGGTGCACATTTTGGCGTTTAACGCCCAAAACTATACCCTTTTGGGCGTTAAAGGCCCAACCAAGTACCCTGGCTGGCGTTTAAACGCCAGTCTGTCCTTCTTCACTGGGCGTTTTGAACGCCCAGCTTTTTCTGTGTAATTCCTCTGCTGTATGTTCTGAATCTTCAATTCTCTGTATTATTGACTTGAGAAGACACAAATGAAAAAAATTTTTGGATTTTTAATAATAAGGAAAAATCAAAATGCAACAAGAATCAAATAACAATGCATGCAAGACACCAAACTTAGCAGTTTGTATACTGCTGACACTAATGAGAATGCATATGAGACTCATAAACACTCAAGTCAAGAGAATTTAAAGATTAGAGTAATGAAATCATCAAGAACATCTTGAAGATCACTAAGACACATGAATGAATGCAAGAAAAACAGAAACATGCAATTGACACCAAACTTAAAATGAGACTAGACTCAAACAAGAAATATACAATATTTTTGGATTTTATGATTTTGTAATTTTTTTGTGCTTTTTTTTTCGAAAATTAAGTGGAAAAAGAAAATAAAGGTATCAAAATTCTTAATGAGAATTCTAGGAATCAGTGCAATGCTAGTCTAAGACTCCGGTCCAGGAATTAGACATGGCTTCACAGCCAGCCAAGCTTTCAAGGAAAGCTTCGGTCCAAAACACTAGACATGGCCAATGGCCAGCCAAGCCTTAGTAGATCACTGCTCCAAAAGCAAGATTGATAGAAATCAACAAGCTTTTGTGATGATAAGTTGAATCCTCGGTCCAATGAAATTAGACATGGCTTCACAGCCAGCCAGACTTCAATAAATCATCATGAAACTCTAGAATCCATCTTCAAGAATTCCGAAAAAAATACCTAATCTAAGCAACAAGATGAACCGTCAGTTGTCCAAACTCAACAATCCCCGGCAACGGCGCCAAAAACTTGATAGCGCGAAATTGTGATCAATACTTTTCACAAATCAAATAATCCCCGGTAATGAAACCAAAAACTTGGTGTTCAATACCATGGCATAAACACAACTTCGCACAACTAACCAGCAAGTGTACTGGGTCATCCAAGTAATAAACCTTACGCGAGTAAGGGTCGATCCCACAGAGATTGTTGGTATGAAGCAAATTCCTCCTTTCCATGGCAAGCTTATGCAAGGGTTTCACCGTTGTCAGTGGCTACCTCCCATCCTCTCAGTGGAAATGTTCAACGCACCCTGTCACGGCACGGCTATTCAGCTGTCGGTTCTCGATCATGTC
>NC_029781.3:43170044-43170221 GCF_000817695.3 Arachis duranensis
GTTTGTCAGGCGAGCACTCGGTTGTCAGGCGATCAACCATGCATCGGGTATCAGGAATCCAAGAGATATTCTCCCAATCGAAGGTAGAACGGAGGTGGTTGTCAGTCACACGTTCATAGGTGAGAATGATGATGAGTGTCACGGATCATCACATTCATCAAGTTGAAGAACAAGTGA
>NC_029781.3:43170399-43196009 GCF_000817695.3 Arachis duranensis
CCTGAGGGTGAATTTGAACGCCAGTTTGGGCCATCAAATCTTGGGCAAAGTATGGACTATCATATATTGCTGGAAAGCCCAGAATGTATACTTTCCAACGCCGTTAAGAGCGCGCCAATTGGGCTTCTGTAGCTCCAGAAAATCCACTTCGAGTGCAGGGAGGTCAGAATCCAACAGCATCTGCAGTCCTTTTTAGTCTCTGAATCAGATTTTTGCTCAGGTCCCTCAATTTCAGCCAGAAAATACCTGAAATCACAGAAAAACACACAAACTCATAGTAAAGTCCAGAAAAGTGAATTTTAACTAAAAACTAATAAAAATATACTAAAAACTAACTAGATCATACTAAAAACATACTAAAAATAATGCCAAAAAGCGTACAAATTATCCGCTCATCAAATACCACAGACAAGGTTTAGACTTTACAGATATCAGGAATGCTACCAATTGGTTCTAGCCTTTACCACGAAGGTTCTAATCTGACGGATTCAAATGCTCTGTTGTTAGGAGAGACAAGTAAGATCCATGGATCAGAGACCCAAAAGATTATACTCCAGCTATCGTCCAATGACTACATTGAACATCATGTAGACCACTTGTGGTTGTCAGGCACGTAGATCTTGGCTAAGCGAGTAACAAAGATAGTGGGTGATTGTCAAGGGTCACCCCTTCATTCTAACTTAATTGAATCAAGTACGAGAGTATATCTTGGAGAAGAATTACGCGTGAATTGAAAGAGAAACAATAGTACTTGCATTAATTCATGAAGAACAGCAGAGCTCTGCACGTTAATCTATGAGGTGTAGAAACTCCACCGTTGAATAATACATAAGAGAAAAAGGTCTAGGCATGGCCGAATGGCGAGCCTCCCCAAATATGAAAAATCGCATAAAAGTCTGAAAAAAGGATAAAATACAATAGTAAAAAGTGCTATTTATACTAAACTAGTTACTAAGGATTACAGAAAATAAGTAACTAAGTGCAGATAGTACAGAAATCCACTTTCGGGGCCCATTTGGTGTGTACTTGAGCTGAGCATTGAGCTTTACACGTGCATAGGCTTTTTCTGGAGTTAAACGTCAGCTTGGATGCCAGTTTGGGCGTTTAACTCCCGTTCTGGTGCCAGTTCCGGCGTTTTACGCCAGAAAAAGGGTCTCTAGTGGGCGTTTTAATGCCACTTTGGGCCATCAAATCTCAGGTAAAGTATAAACTATTATACATTGCTGGAAAGCCCAAGATGTTAGCTTTCCAGCCAAATTGAGAACACGTAAATTGGATTTCTGTTGCTCCAGAAAAATGCGTTTGAGTTCAGGGAGTCAGAATCCAACAGCATCTACAGTCCTTTCTCAGCCTCTGAATTAGATTTTTGCTCAAGTCCCTCAATTTCAGCCAGAAAATACATGAAATTACAGAAAAATACACAAACTCATAGTAAAGTCCAAAATTGTGATTTTTGCATAAAAACTAGTAAAAATATAATAAAAAGTAACTAAAACATACTAAAAATACCTAAAAACAATGCCAAAAAGCATATAAATTATCCGCTCATCACAACACCAAACTTAAATTGTTGCTTGTCCCCAAGCAACAAAAAACAAAATAGGATAAAAAGAAGGGAAAATAGAACAAATTTCAAAATATCAATGAAGCTTAGTTCCAATTAGATGAGCAGGACTAGTAGTTTTTTGCTTTTGAACAGTTTTGGCATCTCACTTTATCCTTTAAAGTTCAGAATGATTGGCATCCATAGGAACTCAGAATTCAGATAGTGTTATTGATTCTCCTAGTTTAGTATGTTGATTCTTGAACACAGCTACTTTATAAGTCTTGGCCGTGACCCTTAGCATTTTGTTTTCTAGTATTACCACCAGATACATAAATGCCATTAGATTGTGACTCAGCTTTGCTAGAGTCCCCAGTTAGAGGTGCCCAGAGTTCTTAAGCACACTCTTTTTGCTCTGGATCACGACTTTAACCACTCAGTCTCAAGCTTTTCACTTGGACCTTCATGACACAAGCACATGGTTAGGGACAACTTGATTTAGCCGCTTAGGCCAGTATTTTATTCCTTTGGGCCCTCCTATCCACTGATGCTCAAAGCCTTGGATCCTCTTTACCCTTGCCTTTTAGTTTAAAAGGTTACTGGCTTTTTTCTGCTTGCTTTTTCTTTTTCTTTCTTTTTCTTTATTTTTTGCCATTTTTTTCGCAAGCTTTGTGTTTTTCACTGCTTTTTCTTGATTCAAGAATCAATTTTATGATTTTTCAGATTATCAATAACATTTCTCTTTTTTCATTATTCTTTCAAGAGCCAACAACTTTAACATTCATAAACTTCACTATCAAAAATATGCTCTGTTCAAGCATTCATTTAGAAAACAAAAAGTATTGCCACCACATCAAAATAATTAAACTATTTTCAAGATAGAATTCGAAATTCATGTACTTCTTTTTCTTTTTCAGAAAACATTTTTCATTTAAGAAAGGTGAAAGATTCATGGAACATTCATAGCTTTAAGACATAGACACTAAACACTAATGATCATGTAATAAAGACACAAACATAGTCACATAAAGCATAAAAACCGAAAACAGAAAAGAAAATAAACAAGGAGATTAAAGAATGGGTCCACCTTAGTGATTGTGGCTTCTTCTTCCTCTTGAAGAACCAATGGAGTTCTTGAGCTCTTCTATGTCTCTTCCTTGCCTTTGTTGCTCCTCTCTCATGGCCTTTTGGTCCTCTCTGATTTCATGGAGGATGATGGAGTGCTCTTGGTGCTCCACTCTTAGTTGCTCCATGTTGGAACTCAATTCTGCTAAAGAGGTGTTGAGTTGCTCCAAATAGTTGTGTGGAGGGAAATGCATCCCTTGAGGCATCTCAGGAATTTCTTGATGAGGGACTTCCTCATGCTCTTGTTGAGGTCCATGAGTGGGCTCTCTTGTTTGCTCCATCCTCTTTCTAGTGATGGGCTTTTGAGATGAATTTCTCCATCTCCCATGACTCGGAGTTGGAAGCAACTGCCTTCCCTTTCCTCTTCCTAAAGGTTTCTCTGGCCTTAGGTACCATTAATGGTTATGGAAAAACAAAAATCAGAGATTTTTTCCACACCAAACTTAAAAGGTTTGCTCGTCCTTGAGCAAAAGAAGAAAGAAAGGATTAGAGGAAGAAGAGATGGAGCAGATGGAGGTGTGTGAATGGTTCAGCCAAGGGGTTTTAGGTGGTTATGATGTGTGAAAATGAAGGAGTGATGAGGGGCTTATATATGAGTAGAATGGAGAGGGAATTCTTGTAATAGGGGTTGGGTTTGGGAAGGAGATTGTTTGAATTTGAATGGGTGTGGATAGGTGGGTTGTATGATGGTTTTGGAGGAGAAATGGAGGTGATTGGTGGAGGTTATTTTGGGAAAGAGTGTTCTAGAAAGGTGTGAAAAGAAGAGAAAAAGAGTTGGGGTAGGTGGGGATCCTGTAGGGTTTACAGATCCTGAGGTGTCAAGGAATTCTGGTCCTCACACCTTTCTGGCGTTTAAACGCCCTCTGTGTGCCATTTCTGGCATTTAATGCCAGCTTTGCTGCCTTTTCTGGCGTTAAACGCTAGGCTGATACCTTTTTCTAGCGTTTAACGCCAGGCTGATGCCCCTTTCTGGCGTTTAACGCCAGCCAGACACCAGATACCCTTTTCTGGCGTTAAATGCCAGTCTGTCTGCCAATTCTGGCGTTTAAGGCCCAGAATGCTACCAGATTGGGTGTTAAACGCCATTCTGCTATCCTTACTCATGTTTAAATGCCAGTAAGCCTGTCTTCCAGGGTGTGCTATTTTTGATGCTGTTTTTGATTCCGCTTTAATTCTGCAGCCGTTTTTGTGACTCCACATAGTCATCAACCTAAAGAAAACATAAACTAACAATGGAAAATGAAATGAAAAAGTAATTAACATAGATAAATAAGATTGGGTTGCCTCCCAATAAGTGTTTCTTTAATGTCAATAGCTTGACAGTAAGCTCTTACAGAGCTTCACATATACTCAGAGCATGATTGTGACCTCCCAACACCAAACTTAGAGTTTGAATGTGGGGGCTCTGCTTGACTCTGTATGGAGAGAATTGGATAAAGCTTTTCATGCTTCTTCTCCATGTTTACAGAGGAAGATCTTTGAACTTTAAACACAAGGTAGTCCTCATTCAATTGAAGGACTAACTCTTCTCTGTCCACATCAATCACAGCCCTTGCTGTGGCTAGGAAGGGTCTTCCAGGGAAGATGGATTGATCCTCATCCTCCCCAGTGTCTAGGATTATGAAGTCAGCAGGGATGTAAAGGGCTTCAACCTTCACTAAGACATCCTCTACAAGTCCATAAGGCTGTTTTATTGATTTGTCTGCCATCTCTAGTGAGATTCTTACAGCTTGTACCTCAAAGATCCCTAGTTTCTCCATTATAAAGAGTGGCATGAGGTTTATACCTGACCCCAGGTCACACAGAGCCTTCTCAAAGGTCATGGTGCCTATGGTATAAGGTATTAAGAACCTTCTGGGATCCGGTTTCTTTTGAGGTAATTTCAGCTGAACCAAGGCATTCAGTTCATTGATAAGCAATGAAGGTTCATCCTCCCAAGTCTCATTACCAAATAACTTGGCATTCAACCTCATGATTGCTCCTAGGTATCGAGCAACTTGCTCTTCAACAATATCATCATCTTTTTCAGAGGAAGAATACTCATCAGAGCTTATGAATGGTAATAGGAAGTTCAGTAGAATCTCTATGGTCTCTATATGAGCCTCAGATTCCTTTGGTTCCTTATTAGGGAACCCCTTAGTGGTCAGTGAACGTCCAACAATGTCTTCTTCACTGGAAATCACTGCCTCTTCCTCCTCTATAGGTTCACCCATTTTGGTTATATTGATGGCCTTGCACTCTCTCTTTGGATTCTCTTCTGTATTGCTTGGGAGAGTACTAGGAGGAGTTTCAGTAACTCTTTTACTCAGCTGACCCACTTGTGCCTCCAAATTTCTGATGGAGGACTTTATTTCAGTCATAAAATTGAGAGTGGCCTTAGATAGATCAGAGACTATGGTTGCTAAGCCAGAGAGGCTCTTCTCAGAATTCTCTGTCTATTGCTGAGAAGATGATAGAAAAGGCTTGCTGTTGCCAAACCTATTTCTCCCACCATTATTATTATTGAAGCTTTGTTGAGGCTTCTGTTGATCCTTCCATGAGAAATTTGGATGATTTCTCCATGAAGGATTATAGGTGTTTCCGTAGGATTTTCCCATGTAATGCACCTCTTCCATTGCAGGATTCTCAGGGTCATAAGCTTCTCCTTCAGAGGAGGTTTCTTTAGTACTGCCGGATGCTGCTTGCAATCTAATCAGATTCTGAGAAATCATATTGACTTGCTGAGTCAATATTTTGTTCTGAGCCAATATGGCATTCAGAGTATCAATCTCAAAAACTCATTTCTTCTGAGTCATCCTATTACTCACAGGATTTCTATCAGAAGTGTACATGAACTGATTATTAGCAACCACCTCAATGAGTTTCTGAGCTTCAGCAGAGGTTCTCTTCAGATGAAGAGATCCACTAGAAGAGTGGTCTAATGACATCTTGGACAATTCAGACAGAACATCATAGAATATATCCAAGATGCTCCATTCTGAAAGCATGTCAGAAGGACACCTTCTGATCAATTGCTTGTATCTTTCCCAAGCTTTATAGAGGGATTCACCTTCTTTCTGTCTGAAGATTTGGACGTCCACTCTAGGCTTGCGCAGCTTTTGAGGTGGAAAAAACTTGGCCAAGAAAGCAGTGACCAACTTATCCCAAGAGTTCAGGCTTTCTCTAGGTTGTGAGTCCAACCATATCCTAGCTCTGTCTCTTACAGCAAAAGGGAAAAGCATAAGTCTGTAGACCTTGGGATCAACCCCATTGGTCTTAACAGTATCACAGATCTGCAAGAATTTAGCCAAGAACTGATGAAGATCTTCCAATAGAAGTCCATGAAACTTGCAATTCTGCTGCATTAGAGAAACTAATTGAGGCTTAAGCTCAAAGTTGTTTGCTCCAATGGCAGGAATTGAGATGCTTCTCCCATAGAAGTTGGAAGTTGGTGCAGTATAGTCACCAAGCATCTTCCTTACATCTCTAGCATTGTTGTTGGGTTCGGCTGCCATGTCTGCTTTTTTTCGAGATTTTCTGTGAGGTCATCTCTGGAGTGTTGTTCTTTAGCTTCTCTTAGCTTCCTCTTCAGAGTCCTTTCATGTTCAGGATCATTTTCAACAAGAATGTCCTTATCCTTGTTCCTACTCATATGAAAAAAAGAAGAGAACAAAGGAAGTAGTGGAATCTTCTATGTCACAGTATAGAGATTCATTTATGTAAGTATAAGAATAGAAGAATAGAAGAATGAGAAGTGAGAGGGGATGGGTAATTCGAATAGAGAGAAGAGAGAGGGGTTCGAATTATGAGTAGAAGAGAAGTGTTAGTGATTAAATAGAATAAATAGAAAGAGATGAGAGAGAGAGTATTTGAATTTTAAAAGAGGGAAAAGAAAATTATTCTTATTTTTATTTAATTAACTACGTTAGTTTTGAAAATATTAAAAGAAATAGAATAAAATTAGAATTTAAAACAATTAGTTAATTAGAAAGAATTTTGAAAAAGTGGTGGGTGATTTTCGAAAATTAGAAGTGAAAGAAATAGTTAGGTGGTTTTGAAAAAGATAAGGAATAGTAAACTTTTTTTTTAAATTAAAACAAACAAATCAAGTAGTTAGTTGAAAATGATTTGAAAATAAATTTTGAAAAGATAAGAAGTTTGAAAAAAATTTTGATATTAAAATTTTTAAAAAGATATGATTCTAGAATTCAAAGGTTGAACCTTTCTTAACAAGAAAGTAACAAACTTGAAATTTTTTGAATCAAAACATTAATTGTTAGCAAGGATTTTGAAAATTATGAAATAAAATTAAAAAAAGATTTTGAAAAATTAGTTTTAAAATTTTTGAAAACATTAAAAGAAAAATAAAAAAAGATAAGATAGAAAAAGATGATATAAAAAAGATAAGATTTTAAAATTTAAAAGAGATGAAAAGGATAGCCATTTAAAATTATGAATAAAAATACGAAAATTTGAAAAAAATTGAATTGGAAACGAAATTACCTCCCCTTTGCTATTCTAGCATTAAACGCCCAGAATAATAGCCATTCTCGCGTTTAACGCCCATTTGGTAGCCATTTTGGGCGTTTAACGCCCAGCCAGGTACCTTGGCTGGCGTTAAACGCCAGAAATCCCTTGTTACTGGGCATTTTTCTGAACGCCCAAAATGCTGCCAATTCTGGCATTTAACGCCCAAAATGATACATTTACTGGCGTTAAATGCTCAGAATGATAGCTATTCTGGCGTTTAACGCCCAAAGTGCCTCTTTACTGGCGTTTTAATGCCAGTGAGCTCTTTTTCTCTGTGATACTTTTGCTTTATGTTTTGAACCTTCATTTCTCTGTATTATTTATTGAAAAGATATATATTTTCGAAAATTATGAAAAGAAAAAGGAAAAGATAATTTTTTGACTTTTGAATTTTTAATGAGGAGAGAGAAAAACAACAAATTGAAGTAAAACATAAAATTTTAAGATCAAAACAAATTATGCATGCAAGAACACTTTGAATGTCAAATGAACACCAAGAACACTTTGAATATCATGATGAACATCAATAACATATTTTTGAAAATTTTTAAGAAAAGAAAGACATGCAAGACACCAAACTTAAGAACATTTGTACTAGGGACACTAACAATTCGAAAATGCACAAGAAAAACAAGAAAATAAATAAAATAAGAAAAATTAAAGATCAAACAAGGAAAATCATCAAGAACAACTTGAAGATCAAGAAGAACACAATGCATATATTTTCGAAAATTAAGAAAAATTAAAACATGTAGTTGACACTAAAATTAAAGTTAGACACAATACTCAAACAAGAAACAAAAATTTTTTTTTGGTTTTATGATTTTATTAATTTTTTTTTGTATTTTTTCGAATTTTTTTTTGAAAAGAAAATAAAGGTTGAAACAAGAAAAGAAAAAGTTACCTAATCTAAGCAACAAGATAAACCGTCAGTTGTCCAAACTCGAACAATCCCCGGCAATGGCGCCAAAAACTTAGTGCATGGAATTGTGATCACACTTTTCACAACTCCGGTACAACTAACCAGCAAGTGCACTGGGTCGCCCAAGTAATAAAACCTTACGCGGGTAAGGGTCGATCTCACGGAGATTGCCGGCTTGAAGCAAGCTATGGTCATCTTGTAAATCTTAGTCAGGCGGATTCAATTGGTTATGAGTTTTGATAATTGAAAGATAAATAAAACGCAAATTAAAATAAAGATACTTATGTAATTCATTGGTGGGAATTTCAGATAAGCGTTTGGAGATGCTTTGTTGCTTCTGAACCTCTGCTTTCCTATTGTCTTCATCCAATCATGCGTGCTCCCTTCCATCGCAAGCTATATGTTGGTGGATCACCGTTGTCAATGGCTACCATCTGTCCTCTTAGTGAAAATAGTCCAGCTACGGTTTCTGTACGGCTAATCAACTGTCGGATTTATCGTCTCGGATGTAAAATACCAGGCACATCTAATCATCTGTCGGTTCTCACTAGTGTCGGAATAGGATCTCTCTATCCTTTTGCACACTGTCATTGCACCCAACATTCAGGAGTTTGAAGCTCGTCACAGTCATTTTGTCCCAGATCCTACTCGGAATACCACAGACAAGGTTTAGACTTTCCGGATCTCAAGAATGCTGCCAATTGGTTCTAGCTTCTACCACGAAGGTTTTAATCTTACGGATTCGTATGCTCTGTTGTTAGGAGAGATAAGTCAGATCTGTGGATCAGAGACCCAAGAGACTATACTCTAGCTGTCGTCCAATGACTACGATGAACATCATGTAGACCGCTTGTGGTTGTCAGGCATGCGGATCTTGGCTAAGCGAGTAACGAAGATAGTGGGTGATTGTCACGAGTCACCCCTTCATTCTGACTTAACTAAATTAAGTACGAGAGTATATCTTGGAGAAGAAGTATGCGTGAATTGAAAGAGAAACAATAGTACTTGAATTAATTCATGAAGAATAGCAGAGCTCCGCACCTTAATCTATGAGGTGTAGAAACTCCACCGTTGGTAAATACATAAGAGAAAAAGGTCTAGGCATGGCCAAATGGCCAGCCTCCCCAAATATGAAAAATCTCATAAAAGTCTGAAAAAAGGATAAAATATAATAGCAAAAAGTGCTATTTATACTAAACTAGTTACTAAGGATTACAGAAAATAAGTAACTAAGTGCAGATACTGCAGAAATCTACTTCCGGGGCCCACTTGGTGTGTACTTGGGCTGAGAATTGAGCTTTACACGTGCATAGGCTTTTTCTGGAGTTAAACACCAGCTTGGATGCCAGTTTGGGCGCTTAATTGCTGTTCTGGTGCCAGTTCCAACGTTTTACGCCAGAAAAGGGTCTCTGGTGGGCATTTTAATGCCAGTTTGGGCCATCAAATCTCGGGCAAAGTATGGACTATTATATATTGCTAGAAATCCCAAGATGTTAGCTTTCCAGCCCAATTAAGAACGCGCCAATTGGACTTCTGTAGCTCCAGAAAAACACATTTGAGTGCAGGGAGGTTAGAATCCAACACCATCTGCAGTCCTTTCTCAGCATCTGCCAGATCTAGCGAGCTTTCAGATTTCTTGTACTATTGGGAATGTCACTTTTGACACAACCCTTTGTAATCTTGGCTCAAATACCAATCTGATGCCCCTGCTTATAATGAGAAGACTGCAAATTTAAAAGGCACAACCTACAAGGATAGAATTGGAGATGGCTGATAAATCTCCGAGACATGCAAATGGGCTAGTGGAAAATTTCCTCCCTACAAATTTTGTGATACTAGATGTGGGAGAGGATGCAAAGGAATCCATCATCCTAAGAAGACCATTCCTGGCCACTAGGAGAGCTCTAATTGATGTTGAGAGAGATGAATTGGTTCTGAGAATGCATGGTGACTACTTGATATTCCAAATTTTTAAACCTTCCTGACTCTCTGGAGAAGGAGGTACTTGTATGTAGAATTCATTGCTTAAGACTCCTCCTTTGGTGGGAATCACTACAATTCCCCCTGAACTGGGATGAAAGTGGTATTCACTAGAAGTCCAGTCCTACCTCATACATGGCGCCCAAAATTGAACTTCGCACAACTGAACCAAGAAGTGCATCGGTTCATCCAAGTAATTGATGAGCGGATAATTTATATGCTTTTTGGCATTGTTTTTAGGTAGTTTTTAGTATGATTTAGTTAGTTTTAGTATATAATTATTGGTTTTCATGCTAAACTCACATTTCTGGACTTTACTATGAGTTTGTGTGTTTTTCTATGATTTCAGGTATTTTCTGGTTGAAATTGAGCGACCTGAGCAAAAATCTGATTCAGAGGTTGAAAAGGACTGCAGATGCTATTGGATTCTGACCTCCCTGCACTCCAAATGGATTTTCTAGAGCTACAAAAGCCCAATTGGCATGTTCTTAATTGCGTTGAAAAGTAGACATCTTGGGCTTTCCAGCAATGTATAATAGTTCATACTTTGCTCGAGATTTGATGGCCCAAATTGGCGTCAAAACGCTGGACAGAGACCCTTTTCTGGCGTTAAACGCCAGAACTGGCATAAAAGCTGGAGTTAAACGCTCAAACTGGCACCAGAGCTGGTGTTTAACTCCAAGAAAAGCCTATGCACGTGAAAGCTTCAATGCTCAGACCAAGCACACACCAACTGGGCTCCGGAAGTGGATTTCTGCATCATTTACTTATTTCTGTAAACCCTTGGTTACTAGTTCACTATAAATAGGACCTTTTACTATTGTATTTTCATCCTTTGATCATCTTTGATCTTGGGATCAGGTCTTTGAACCCTTTTTCAATTGTTTCATGTATTTGGGAGGCGACCATGCCAAGACCTTGTTCTTATGTATTTTCAACGGTGGAGTTTCTACACATCATAGATTAAGTTGTGGAGCTCTGCTGTTCCTCATAAATTAATGCAAAGTACTATTGTTCTTCTATTCAATTCATTCTTATTCTTATTCTTAGATATTCATTTGCACTTCAACATGATGAATGTGATGATCAAGTGACACTCATCACCATTCTCACTTATGAATGTGTGCCTGACAACCACTTCCGTTCTACATGAAAACAAGCTTGAATGTATATCTCTTGGCCTCCTGGTCCACGACGCATGGTTGCCTCTCCTGACAACAGAGCCTTCCATTCTGTGAGATCAGAGTCTTTGTGGTATAAGCTAGAATCAATTGGCAGCATTCTTGAGATTTAGAAAGTCTAAACCTTGTCTGTGGTATTCCGAATAGGATCTAGGATGGGATGACTGTGACGCACTTCAAACTCGTGACTGTTGGGCATAGTGACAGTATGCAAAAGGATCAATGGATCTTATTCCGATACGATCGAGAATTGACAGATGATTAGCCCTACGTAACCCGTAGCCGGACCATTTTCACTGAGAAGACGGATGGTAGCCATTGACAATGGTGATCACCCAACATACAACTTGCCATGGAAAGGAGTACGCATGACTGGATGAAGGCAGTAGGAAAGCAGAGTTTCAGGAGGAATAAAGCATCTCCACACGCTTATCTGAAATTCCCACTAATGAATTATATAAGTATCTCTATCTTATTTTATGTCTTATTCATCTTTTAATTATCAAAACCCCATAACCATTTGAATCTTCCTGACTGAAATTTACAAGATGACCATAGCTTGCTTCAAGCTGACAATCTCCGTGGGATCGACCCTTACTCACGTAAGGTATTACTTGGACGACCCAGTGCACTTGCTGGTCAACTGCACGGAGTTGTGAAAAAAGTGTGTGATCATGATTTTGTGTACCAGTCATACCTCAGGTGAGTGAGGGTCGAATCGTACGGAGATTGTAAAATTGAGCAAACAATGGCTATCTTGTAAATCTTAGTCAGGCAATTAGAAAAGATGGTTGTTTGTTTGAAAGCATAAACAAAATAGTAAAGAACGAAATACCAGATTGATGTGAAAACAATGATAATGATTTAGTTAAGGCTTTGGAGATGCGGATTCTTTCCGGATATACTTTTCTTACTCTCTACTTCAATAACGAGTGGTTCATTCAATGCCACCCGTAACTGACTAACTCATGTCCTCTCATCAAGTTATTCTCTTCTAAATCATAATAGTCCACCATATTCGAGTAACTTATGTCCTCTCATCAAGTTTACTTATGGCTTCTCACTATAGCTAAAGATGAAGCTATAAGCAATCCATTCCCCTTTGCGATCCTACTCAAAATGCCACAGAAAAGGTGATAGGCAAAATTGTGATTTCTAATAATGGCATTCAACTTGGTGTTGTTTCCGGATCAGAAAAAACTTGATAGGCAAAATTATGATTTAGATGTGAAGTCATGTTTAAGTAACAAGAGAGCCCACAAAAACTTGGTGCACGAAATTGTGATCATCCACAATGGCGCCAAAAACTTGGTAGCGCTCTCAAACGTGAATCACACTTAGTCACAACTCCACACAACTAACCAGCAAGTGCACTGGATCGTCCAAGTAATACCTTACGTGAGTAAGGGTCGATCCCACGGAGATTGTTGGTATGAAGCAAGCTATGATCATCTTGTAAATCTCAGTTAGGCGGATAAAAATGGTTTATGGAGTTTTTGAATTAATAATAATAAATAAACAGAAAATAAAGATAGAAATACTTATGGAGATCATTGGTGAGAATTTCTGATAAGTGTATGGAGGTGCTTTGTTCCTTTTGAATCTCTGCTTTCCTACTGCCTTCATCCAATCCTTCTTACTCCTTTCCATGGCAAGCTGTATGTAGGGCATCGCTGTTGTCAATGGCTACATCCCATCCTCTCAGTGAAAATGGTCCAAATGCTCTGTCACAGTACAGCTAATCATCTGTCAGTTCTCGATCATGTTGGAATAGAATCCCTTGATTCTTTTGCGTTTGTCATCACGCCCAGCAATCACGAGTTTGAAGCTCGTCACAGTCATTCAATCCCGGAATCCTACTCGGAATACCACAGAAAGGTTAGACTTTCCGGATTCCCATGAATGCTGTCATGAATTCTAGCTTATACCATGAAGATTCTGCTTAAGGAATCCAAGAGATATGCGCCCGGTCTAAGGTAGAATGGAAGTGGGTGTCAGTCACACGTTCATAGGTGAGAATGATGATGAGTGTCATGGATCATCAAATTCATCATGTTGAAGTGCAACGTATATCATAGAATAGGAATAAACTGAATTGGATAGAAAATAGTAGTAATTGCATTGAAACTCGAGGTACAGCAGAGCTCCACACGCTTAATCTATGGTGTGTAGAAAATCCACGGTTGAAAATACATAAGTGATGAAGGTCCAGACATGGCCGAATGGCCAGCCGCCATGAAGATCTAAGGACTCGGCATCCAGAGATTAAAATCAAGATGAGAATACAATAGTAAAATGTTCTATTTATACTAGACTAGCTACTAGGGTTTACAGAAATAAGTAATTGATGCATAAATCCACTTCCAGGGCCCACTTGGTGTGTGCTTGGACTGAGCTTAAGCTTTACACGAGCTGAGGCTTCTATTGGAGTTGAACGCCAAGTTGTAACGTGTTTTTGGCGTTCAACTCTGGTTCGTGACGTGGTTCTAGCGTTTGACTCCAGAATGCAGCATAGAACTGGCATTGAGCACCAGTTTGCGTCATCTAAACCCAAATAAAGTATGAACTATTATATATGTTTGGAATGCTCTGGATGTGTACTTTCCAACGCCGTTGAGAGAGCACCAATTGGAGTTCTGTAGCTCCTGAAAATCTATTTCGAGTGTAGGGAGGTCAGAATCCAACAGCATCAGCAGTCCTTTGTCAGCCTTTTATCAGAGTTTTGCTCAAGTCCCTCAATTTCAGCCAGAAATTACCTGAAATCACAAAAAAACACACAAAATCATAGTAAAGTCCAGAAATGTGAATTTAGCATACAAACTAATGAAAACATCCCTAAAATTAGCTAGATTATACTAAAAACTACCTAAAAACAATGGAAAAAGCGTATAAATTATCCGCTCATCACAACACTAAACTTAAATTATTGCTTGTCCCCAAGCAACTAAAAATCAAATAGGATAAAAAGAAGAGAATATACTATAAATCCCAAAATATCAATGACTATTAGTTCTAATTAGATGAGTGGGACTTGTAGCTTTTTGCCTCTGAATAGTTTTGGCATCTCACTTTATCCTTTGAAGTTTAGAATGATTGGCATCTCTAGGAACTTAGAATTTCAGATAGTGTTATTAATTCTCCTAGTTAAGTTTGTTGATTCTTGAACACAGCTACTTGGGTGAACCTTTTCAGATTGTGACTTAGCTTTGCTAAAGTCCCCAATTAGAGGTGTCCAGAGCTCTTAAGCACACTCTTTTTGCTTTGGATCACGACTTTAACCACTCAGTGTCAAGCTTTTCACTTGGACCTGCATGCCACAAGCACATGGTTAGGGACAGCTTGATTTAGCCGCTTAAGTCTGGATTTTATTTCCTTGGGCCCTCCTATCCATTGATGCTCAAAGCCTTGGATCCTTTATACCCTTGCCTTTTGGTTTCAAGGGCTATTGCCTTTTTCTACTTGCTTTTTCTTTTTCTTTTTCTATTTTTTCACCACTTTTTTCCGCAAGCTTTTGCTTTTTCACTGCTTTTTCTTGCTTCAAGAATTAATTTCATGATTTTTCAGATTGTCAATAACATTTCTCCTTGTTCATCATTCTTTCAAGAGCCAACTATTTTAACATTCATAAACAACAAGATAAAAAATATGCACTGTTCAAGCATTCATTCAGAAAACAAAAAGTATTGTCACCACATCAATATAATTAAACTAATTTCAAGGATAAATTCGAAACACATGTACTTCTTGTTCTTTTGAATTAGAAACATTTTTCATTTAAGAGAGGTGAAGGATTTATGGAATTATTTATAGCCTTAAGACATAGTTACTCAATACTAATGATCATGAGGTAGAGACACAAAACATAAACACACATAGCATAAAAACCGAAAAACAGAGAATTAAGAACAAGAAAATTAAGAAATGAGTCCACTTTAGTAAGGGTGGCGCCTTCTTGAAGGACTAATGGTGCTTTTTGAGCTCCTCTATGTCTCTTCCTTGCCTCTGTTGCATGATCCCTAGTGATTTTTGTGCTCCTATCCTTAGTTTCTCCCAATAGTTGTGGAGGAAAATATATCCCCTGAGGTATCTCAGGGATTTCTTGATGAGAGAATTCCTCATGCTCTCTTAATGTGCAGTCAAATGCTCTATTACTGAGCTAAGGACCCTTGAGATGAATCTCTCCATCTCCCATGACTCAGAGGTGGAAGCTTTTCTCTTCCCTTTTCCTTTTCTAGAGGATTCTCCGGCCTTAGGTGCCATCAATGGTTATGGAAAAACAAAAACCTATGCTTTTACCACACCAAACTTAGAGACTTGCTCGCCCTCGAGCAAGAGAAGAAAGAAGAGAAGAAAGAAAAGAAGAAGAAGAAGATGAAAATATGGAGGAGAGGGGGAGAGGTGTATTCGGCCAAGAAGGAGAAGAGAGGGTTGTGTTGTGTGAAATTGAAGAAGAATAGAGGGGTTTATATAGTGAGGGGAGAGGGAGTAAGTTCGGCTATTTAGGGTGGGTTTGGGTGGGAAAAAATTTTGAATTTTGAAGGTAGGTGGGGTTTATGGGAAAGATGTTATAGGATTATGAGGAGGGAAGGTGAGTGGAGGTAGGTGGGGATCCTATGGGGTCCACAGATCCTGAGATGATCCTATGGGGTCCACAGATCCTGAGGTGTCAAGGATTTATATCCCTGCACCAATTAGGCATGTAGAATGCCTTTGCATACAATTCTGGCATTTAAACGCCAAAGTGATGCTTATTCTGGGCGTTCAACACCCATATGCAGCATGTTTCTGGCGTTGAACGCCAGGTCCATGCTTGTTTCTGGCGTTCAGCGCCAGCTCTCCTTAGGGGACATTCCTGGCGTTTGAACGCCGGGATGTTACTTGTTTCTGGCGTTCAATGCTAGATCCATGCTCTGTTCTGGTGTTGAATGCCAGCCAGATGCTCCTTACTGGTGTTTAAACGCCAGTAAGTCCTTCCTCCAGGGTGTGATTTTTCTTCTACTATTTTTGATTCTGTTTTTAATTTTAATATTTTTTTCGTGACTTCATGTGATCATGAACCTAATAAAACATAAAAGAACAATGAAAATAAAATAAAATTAGATAAATAAAAATTGGGTTGCGGCCCAATAAGCGCTTCTTTAATGTCAATAGCTTGACAGTGGGCTCTCATGGAGCCTCACAGGTGATCAGGTCAATGTTGTAGACTCCCAACACCAAACTTAGAGTTTGGATGTGGGGATTCAACACCAAACTTAGAGTTTGGCTGTGGCCTCTCAACACCAAACTTAGAGTTTGATTGTGGGGGTTTTGTTTGACTCTGTACTGAGAGAAGCTTTTCATGCTTCCTCTCCATTGTTAAAGAAGAAGATCCTTGAGCCTTAAACACAAGGTAGTCCTCATTCAATTGAAGGACTAATTCTCCTCTGTTAACATCTATCACAGCTCTTGCTGTGGCTAGGAAAAGTCTTCCAAGGATGATGCATTCATCCTCCTCCTTCCTAGTGTCTAAGATTATGAAATTAGCAGGGATGTAAAGGCCTTCAACCTTTACCAACAGGTCCTCTACTAATCCATAAGCTTGTCTTATTGACTTGTCTGCCATTTGTAATGAGAATATGGCAGGCTGTACCTCAATGATCCCCAGTTTCTCCATTACTGAGAGTGGCATAAGGTTTATGCCTGACCCTAGGTCACACAGAGCCTTGTTAAAGGTCATGGTGCCTATGGTACAGGGTATTAAGAATTTACCAGGGTCTTGTCTCTTTTGAGGTAAAGTTTGCTGAACCCATGTATCTAGTTCACTAATGAGCAAGGGAGGTTCACCTTCCCAAGTCTCATTACCAAACAACTTGGCATTCAGCTTCATGATAGCTCCTAGATATTGAGCAACTTGCTCTCTAGTTACATCTTCATCCTCTTCAGAGGAAGAATAGTCTTCAGAGCTCATGAATGGCAGAAGGAGATTTAATGAAATCTCTATGGTCTCTATATGAGCCTCAGATTCCTTTAGGTCCTCAATAGGGAACTCCTTCTTGCTTGAAAGGCGTCCCATGAGGTTTTCCTCATTGGAATTCACGTCCTCTCCTTCCTCTCTAGGTTCGGCCGTGTTGACTATGTCAATGGCCTTGCACTCTCTTTCTGGATTCTCTTCAGTATTGCTTGGGAGAGTACTAGGAGGAGTTTCAGTGATTTTCTTACTCAGCTGGCCCACTTGTGCCTCAAAATTTCTGATGGAGGATCTTGTTTCACTCATGAAACTTAAAGTGGCCTTAGACAGATCAGAGACTATGTTTGATAAGTTAGAGGAGCTATGTTCAGAATTTTCTGTCTGTTGCTGAGTAGATGATGGAAAAGGCTTGCTATTGTAAAACCTGTTTCTTCCACCATTATTAAAGCCTTGTAGAGGCTTTTGTTGATCCTTCCATGAAAAATTTGGATGATTTCTCCGTGATGAATTATAGGTGTTTCCATAAGGTTCACCCATATAATTTACCTCTGCTATTGCAGGGTTTTCAAGATCATAAGCTTCTTCTTCAGAAGATGCCACTTTAGTGCTGTTGGATGCATTTTGCCATCCATTCAGACTTTGAGAAATCATGTTGACTTGATGAGTCAACATTTTGTTCTGAGCCAATATGGCATTCAGAGCATCAATTTCAAGAACTCCCTTCCTTTGAGGCATCCCATTATTCACGGAATTCCTCTCAGAAGTATACATGAACTGGTTATTTGCAACCATGTCAATAAGTTCTTGAGCTTCTGCATGCGTTTTCTTTAGGTGAATGGATCCACTTGCAGAATGGTCCAATGACATCTTAGAGAACTCAGATAGACCATAATAGAATATATCTATCATGGTCCATTTTAAAAACATGTCAGAAGGACATCTTTTGGTCATCTGTTTGTATCTTTCCCAAGCTTCGTAGAGGGATTTACCATCTTTTTGTTTGAAGGTCTGAACATCCACTCTAAGCTTGCTTAGCTTTTGAGGAGGAAAGAACTTAGCCAAGAAGGCTGTGACCAGCTTCTCCCAGGAGTCTAGGCTATCTTTAGGTTGAGAGTTCAACCATGTTCTAGCTCTGTCTCTTACAGCAAAAGGGAAAAGCATGAGCCTGTAGACTTCAGGATCTACTCCATTAATCTTAACAGTCCAACAGATTTGCAAGAACTCAGTTAAGAACTGGTAAGGATCTTCTGATGGAAGTCCATGAAATTTGCAGTTCTGTTACATTAGAGCAACTAATTGAAGTTTCAGCTCAAAATTGTTTGCTCCTATGGCAGGAATTGAGATGCTTCTTCCATCAAACTTGGAAGTAGGTGCAGTATAATCACCAAGCATCCTTCTTGCATTATTGTTGTTGGGTTCGGCTGCCATCTCTTTTTCTTGTTCGAAAAATTCAGCAAGGTTGTCTCTAGATTGTTGTAATTTAGCTTCTCTTAGTTTCCTCTTCAGAGTCCTTTCAGGTTTTGGATCAGCTTCAACAAGAATACCTTTTTCCTTGTTCCTGCTCATATGAAAGAGAAGAGAACAGAAAGAGAAGAGGAATCCTCTATGTCACAATAAAGAGGTTCCTTATTATTAGTAGAAGAAGAAGGGAATAAAGAAAGGAGAATCCAAACACAAGAGTAAGGATAGTGGCAGTGATTTGAGATGAAGAGAGGTGAAGAGAGATGTTAGTAAATGAATAAATAGATAGAGGGAGAAATTTTCAAAAATAATTTTGAAAAGGAGTTAAATGATTTTCGAAAAAAAAGGGAAGATAAAATTAAAATTAATATTAAAACAATTAATTAATTAAAAAGAATTTTTAAAAAAGAGGGAGGTATTTTCAAAAATTAGAGAGGGAAGAGTAGTTAGGTGATTTTGAAAAAGATAAGAAACAAACAAAAAGTCAAATAGTTAGTTGAAAAAGATTTGAAAAATTAATTCTGAAAAGATAAGAAGATAAGAAATTTAAAAAGATTTTTGAAAAATATTTTTAAATTTTCAAAAATCATAAGATAAAAATAAAAAAAATTTGATTTTTGAAAAAGTTTTGAAAAGATAGGATTTTTAAAATTGAAAATTTTGACTTGACTAACAAGAAACAACTTATTTTAAAAAATTTTTTTGACTAAGTCAACTCAAATTTTCAAAATTTTGAGGGAAAAAAGGAAAAGATATTTTTTGATTTTTGAATTTTTTTTAATGAAGAGAGAGAAAAACACAAATATGATCCAAAACATGAAAATTTTGGATCAAAACACATAATGCATGCAAGAACACTATGAATGTCAAGATGAATACCAAGAACACTTTGAAGATCTTGATGAACATCAAGAACATATTTTTGAAAAATTTTTGATGCAAAGAAAACATGCAAGACACCAAACTTTGAAATCTTTAATGCTGAGAAAATATGAACGCAAAGATGCACATGAAAAACAACAAAAGACACAAAACAAGAAAACACCAAGATCAAACAAGAAGACTTACCAAGAACAACTTGAAGATCATGAAGAACACTATGAATGCATGAATTTTTCGAAAAAAATGCAAGAACAATATGAATATGCAATTGACACCAAACATAAAAATTGACTCAAGACTCTAACAAGAAATACAAAATATTTTTTTGATTTTTATAATTTTATAATAATTTTGGATTTTTGTTTTATTATTTTCGAAAAACATATAGGAAAAAGAAGATAAGAAATTCAAAATTTTTAATAAGAAGAATTCCAGGAATCCAAGGGTTGGGCATGGCTTAATAGCCAGCCAGCTTTAGGATATAAATCAGGCATGTAACAGTTGATATTCCAATTAACTTGCTTCTATGCTGATGGTTTGGAAGCTTCAATCCAACTGAGTTAGACATGGCTTTACAGCCCGCCAATCTTCAACATGCTTCATGAAACACTAGAATTCATTCTTAAGAATTTAGAATAATTTTTCGAAAACAAAGGGAAAATTTTGAAAAATATTTTTGAAAACTTTTTGAAAACGCAATAAAAGAAAAATTACCTAATCTGAGCAACAAGACGAACCGTTAGTTGTCCAAACTCGAACAATCCCGGGCAACGGTGCCAAAAACTTGGTGCACAAAATTGTGATCATCAACAATGGCGCCAAAAACTTGGTAGTGCTCTCAAACATGAATCACACTTAGTCACAACTCCGTACAACTAACCAGCAAGTGCACTGGGTCATCCAAGTAAAACCTTACGTGAGTAAGGGTCGATCCCATGGAGATTGTTGGTATGAAGCAAGCTATGGTCATCTTGTAAATCTCAGTTAGGCGGATAATAAATGGTTTATGGAGTTTTCGAATTAATAATAATAAATAAACAGAAAATAAAGATAGAAATACTTATGGAGATCATTGGTGAGAATTTCAGATAAGTGTATGGAGGTGCTTTGTTCCTTTTGAATCTCTGCTTTCCTACTGCTTTCATCCAATCCTTCTTACTCCTTTCCATGGCAAGCTATATGTAGGGCATCATCGTTGTCAATGGCTACATCCCATCCTCTCAGTGAAAATGATCCAAATGCTCTGTCACAGCACGACTAATCATCTGTCGGTTCTCGATCATGTTGGAATAGAATCCCTTGATTCTTTTGCGTTTGTCATCACGCCCAGCAATCGCGAGTTTGAAGTTCGTCACAGTCATTCAATCCCGAAATCCTACTCGGAATACCACAGACAAGGTTAGACGTTTCGGATTCCCATGAATGCTGCCATCAATTCTAGCTTATACCACGAAGATTCTGCTTAAGGAATTCAAGAGATATGCGCCCGGTCTAAGGTAGAACGGAAGTGGGTGTCAGTCACGCGTTCATAGGTGAGAATGATGATGAGTGTCACGGATCATCACATTCATCATGTTGAAGTACAACGAATATCTTAGAATAGGAATAAACTGAATTGGATAGAAAATAGTAGTAATTGCATTGAAACTCGAGGTACAGCAGAGCTCCACACCCTTAATATATGGTGTGTAGAAACTCCGCCGTTGAAAATACATAAGTGATGAAGGTCCAGGCATGGCCAAATGGCCAGCCCCCATGAAGATCTAAGGACTCGGCGTCCAGAGATTAAAACCAAGATGAGAATACAATAGTAAAATATTCTATTTATACTAGACTACCTACTAGGGTTTACAGAAATAAGTAATTGATGCATAAATCCACTTCCAGGGCCCACTTAGTGTGTTCTTAGGCTGAGCTTAAGCTTTACACGAGCTGAGGCTTCTATTGGAGTTGAACACCAAGTTGTAACGTGTTTTTGGCGTTCAACTCTGGTTCATGACGTGTTTCTGGCGTTTGACTCCAGAATGCAGCGTAGAACTGGTGTTGAACACCAGTTTGCATCATCTAATCCCGAATAAAGTATAGACTATTATATATTTCTGGAAAGATCTGGATGTCTACTTTCCAACGCCATTGAGAGCGCGCCATTTGGAGTTTGATAGCTCCAGAAAATCTATTTTGAGTGCAGGGAGGTCAGAATCCAACGGCATCAGCAGTCCTTTGTCAGCCTTTTATCAGAGTTTTGCTCAGGTCCCTCAATTTCAGCCAGAAATTACCTGAAATCACAAAAAAACACACAAACTCATAGTAAATTCCAGAAATCTGAATTTAGCATAAAAACTAATGAAAACATCCCTAAAAGTAGCTAGATTATGCTAAAAACTACCTAAAAACAATGCCAAAAAGTGTATAAATTATCCGCTCATCAAAAGGCCAGATCTTCTGAATCAGAGAATGATGCTTTTCTGACTCTAGTCTTAGTGCCACAGAGACCTCAGTAACCCATGGTCAACAGAATTTCATATCACGTATCCAAAGTTGCCCAGGCACGCTCTTGGAATCTGTAATGCATTCTCTAGTTTTAGTTCAATGTTATCCGGGTCTCTCACACGAAACTCATGTAGAACAAGGATGAATGTCACAGTTCACCCTCAATTAATTGAGATTGAAGAACGAGAATGCATAAGAGAATAGAATCAGACATATATTGAAATAAAAATAGTAATATTATTAATCCATGAGAATTAGCAGAGCTCTTAACCCTAACTTATGAGGTTTAGTTGCTCATAGCTTACAGAAAACAATAGTGAAAGGTTGGAATGGGAAAAGATCAAAAGTTCCTAAAATTTGTGATGTTTGTTCTATTTATACTAATCTAATAATGAAAAGAATACAAAAATATGATAGACTAGACTTAGAGGTGCGAAAATCTACTTCTTGGGCCCACTTGGTGAGTGTTTGGGTTGAGCTTAGGGTGACTGCACGTGCTGGGACTCCTCTTGGGGCATTGGATGCCAGGCTTGCACCCTTTTTAATGTCCAAGCTCCATCTTGGTCCTTTTGGTGCGTTGAAACACTAGGCAATGGGTCAGATGAGAATTCAATGCCCGTTTTGGGCCTTCATTGTTAAAGATAAGTATGGACTATTATACATTTCTAAAAAGCCCTGGATGTTAGCTTCCTAATGTTGTTAAGAGCTTATCATTTGGACCTTGGTAGCTCCAGATATCCTTGTTTGAATGTACGGAGGTTTGAATCTGATAGCATCTGCAGTCCTTTCTCTGTCTCTGAATCAAACTTTTTCAAAACATGCCAGGATCACCCAAAAATCACCTGAAAACATAAGAAAAGCACAAAAACTTAAATTAGCATCCAAAAAGTGATTTTTGCACTAAAACCTACTAAAACATAGCTAAAACTCTATGAAAATAATGTCAAAAAGCGTGTAAAATATCCGCTCATCAGAACACCAAACTTAAACTGTTGCTTGTCCCCAAGCAACCAAAAACAAAGTAGGATTAAAAAGAAGAGAAAAAGACAATAAATCTCAGAGCTTTCAATGAAGCTCAGTTCCAATTGATGTGTGGGGTTAGTAGCCATTTACTTCTGAATAGTTTTGGCATCTCGCTTTCCTTTGAACCTCAGAAGCATTGACATCTTTAGGAACTAAGAATCCGGATGATATCATTGATTTTCTTAGTTTATCATTTCTTGATTCTTGAACACAGCTTCTTTTTGAGCCTGGTCATGACCGTAAGTGTTTTGTTTCCTTGTATTACCACCGGATATATAAAAGCCACAGGCACTTAACTAGGTGAACCCAACGGGATTATGATTTATCTTTGCTGGAAACCCCAGACAGTGGTACCCAGAGTTCTGTGGCACACTCTTTGCTTTTGGGATCACAACTTTAACTGCTCAGTCTAAAGCTTTTCACTTGACACCTTCACACCACAAGCATTTAGTTAGGGGAAGTAGCTCATTTGAACTTTATAGGCAAAGATTTTGTTTCTTTAGACCCTCCTAACCATTGATGCTCAAAGCCTTAGATCCATGCTCTTGCCTTTTGTTTTAAGAGTTTTTGGCTTTTTCTCTTTTCTTCCTTCTCTTTTTTTTTCGTTTTTTTCTTTCTCTTTCTTTCTTTTTCTTTATTTGCTGCTTTTTCTTGCTTCAAGAATCAATTGTTTGGATTTTTCAGATCACCAATAATACTTTTCCTTTTTTATCATTCTTTCAAGAGCCAACGCACTTTACTCTAACATCAAATATGCACTGTTAATTCATGCATTTAGAAAGTAAAAGCAGGGCCACCACATCAAATAATTGGACTATTCTTATTATATAACTCAAAATTATGTATCTCACTTTTCTCTTTTCAAATAGATTTTTCTTTTAAGTATGGTGAGAGATACATGGAATCTTTCATAGCTTAAGACAAAACAAAAGATGATCATGCACTAAAGACAAGGAACAGACAATGAAATACAATGGAAAACAAAAATATAGCATAAAAATAACATAAGCAAGGGGGTTATAGAACATGACCACCTTAGTGACGGTGGCTACTTCTTCCTATAATGAATCCAATGGAGCGTTTAAGCTCCTCTATGTCTTGCCCTTGTCTTAGTTGTTCTTCCCTCAAGGCTCTTTGATCTTCTCTTATTTCATGAAGGATGGTGGATTGCTCTTGGTGTTCCAACCTCAGCTGATCCACGTTGGAGCTCAATTTTCCAAGGGACGTGTTCAGTTGGTCCCTGATGTGTGGAAAACGATCCAACACAAAACTCACCGGCAAGTGTACCGGGTCGCATCAAGTAATAAAACTCACGGGAGTGAGGTCGATCCCACAGGGATTGAAGGATTGAGCAATTTTAGTTTAGTGGTTGATTTAGTCAAGCGAATCAAGTATTAGATGAGTGGTTTAACATTAACAGAAGCTAAATTACTTGGAATGTAAAGGGAGAGGGGAGATTTGCAGTAAATTAAAGAGCAGGAAAGTAAAAGATGCTGAATCTTAAAGAACAAGAAATTAAATGACTGAAACTTAAAGTGCAAGAAATGTAAATTGCAGTAACTTAAAGTGCAAGAAATATAAATTGCTTGAATGGAAAGGGATTTGAGGATTGGGGATTCAGAATTTTAGCAAGGGAAATTAAATTGCAACAATTAATAAAGCAGAAGTTGAATTAGAAATAACTAGAATCCAAACAAAAATGGAAATTAATCTTGTAGCAGAGGTTCACAGAAGAACCAAAAAGGAAAATGGGATCTCAGGACTCAAGAGACTAGATAGCAAAGTCTAGATCTCAATTGCCTTCCCAGATCCAAGTTCACAAAGCAATTAACAAGAAATTGAAGAAGAAGCAGTAAAGCAATTGTAATTAAACTCAATTATGCAGAAGAGGAATTAAAGAGATTTTGAATGGAGATTGAGACAGAATTTCCTCAATTCTTCACACCCAAAACTCAAACAAGAAAAGTAAAAATGCTCAAGCAAGAACGAGGAAGAAGAGAGATCAATTCTCCTCCCCAATTCTTTGAAATTTTGTGAAGTCCCCCAAGAGAAAGTTCAAAAGTTCAAAAATAAAAGTAAAGATTCAAAGCTCAAAAGAAAGATCAAAGTTCAAAAGTACAAGAAAAGGTCCTAATTACATCAAACTATCTCCTATTTATACACTTTCTATTCATGGATTTTGGAATTTGGATGGGCTTTTGAGTTGGTGAAGAAATGAATTAAATTGGATTTTTAAACCAATTTTTCAGCCCAAGAACAGTTGCTACCAGGAGGCTACCCTGCCCTTGTGGAGGGCAGGGCAGAAAATGGTGCGTGCGGCCGTTGGTGCCTTGGTGCGTGCGTGTTGGTGCTGGGGCAGGGCAGAAATTTTTGGTGCGCCAGAATGCTGCCCGTGCGTGCGCTATGTTGCTGCCGAAGCTCCCTTGGTGTGCCAATCTGGTGCGCTGGCCGTGCACCACAAGATGCTGCCCTGCCCTTGCGGAGGGCAGGGCAATGTTTCCAAAGTTGAAGCCCCGTGTTCGAAACTCGGGCAATGCACACGCTACT
>NC_029781.3:43196218-43199903 GCF_000817695.3 Arachis duranensis
TAAACCAAAACAACCACTCCAAGTATCACTAAATTCACAAGGCTTATAAATCAATTAAAAATCAAT
Organism: Arachis duranensis; assembly: GCF_000817695.3. Classification (NCBI taxonomy): domain Eukaryota; kingdom Viridiplantae; phylum Streptophyta; class Magnoliopsida; order Fabales; family Fabaceae; genus Arachis; species Arachis duranensis. The sequence goes on from NC_029781.3 coordinate 43,196,285, forward strand.
TACATTTAGCTTAAACCTCATGAGTTAGCATCAATTTAATGGTAGTTTCTTGATTTAAAGAAGTTATGCATTTTCATTCCAAATCACTTACTTAGGATGCAAGAAAGTGCATAAAGACTAATAAAACAAGTGAAATTAGCTTGAAAAATGGGTATGTGATTACTTGTCATCACAACACCAAACTTAAATCTTGCTTGTCCCGAAGCAAGCATCAAAAATAAGAGTAAATGACATGAATAAGAAAAGAACACATATCCTTATTAGGCATCTAGCAGAACTTGATTTATGGAGTCTTTATGCAGACAATGATAACTCAATTATTGTTGCTGTTACATAGTATACATTTTTCCTCAAAGGCTTGCTAAACTTGCTGTTATAAGGTTTACTTTTTAATTACTCCCTTGCTAACTTTTCTTTTCTCATGTTGCTTAACAAGCTTATTATTCTTTTTGAGGCTTGGTGTCTAATGTTGCAGTAGTAGCCTTTGGCTTTATTTTTACTCAACATCTTTCCACCACAGACACATGGCTCACTATTTCCTCCTAGGATCATTGATGCCCAGCATCTCTTTGGATAACTAAATGTTCTGTATCTAAGTTGCTCTTTATTGTGGACTTTCAATTGGCCATCCCAAATCAGTTGATCTAAGTGACCGGGTTTTTAAATACCCCTGAGAATTTACTCATCCAAGCATATCCTAGTAGAAGAACACCACAGGCATGTGTCCTAGGGTCCAAGCTATTGGTGTCCAACCTTTATTCTTTGTTTTTCTTGCCACATTGGCTTTTTCTTCTTTTTTTTCTTTATTTTTGTTCTCAAGGGCTTTTTCTTTATTGATAGGAACCTTTATACAGCAAGCTAGCTCACACTTTAATGAAAATGATACTATGAAACAATTATTTCATGAGTTATGCATTTAATCCAACACATAACCACCATTAACTTCCACTCTACTTATGCAACATTAGATATTTACTTTTCAATTCAAACAATTCTCTTTTATTCAAGCATGTGGGAAACAAAACAAGATTTAAAGCTAAGTGATGGATAACAAGCATTATGCAGATTTAGCATTCTTAACAAATAATTCCACTTGCAACTAGATAAACATTTTAGCAGGACATACAATGGTTTCCAGATTCAAAATACTTCACAGCAGCAAGGATTAAGTTTAGATACAACCTTTGAAGTTGCAGCCATTTGATTCTTCCTTCTGTTGTGTTTTCTTTGAGTTAAGATGCATAATATCTTCAATTGTTGACTCATGTTCTGCATAATTCTCAAAGTTGCTTGCTTCTCAAGCCCTGAATTGCATGGTTAGTATGCAAAAATTGAGTGTGGTTCTTGGTTTTATTTAGGTGTGAGAACACTAAACTTAATTGTTTGCCACTGCCTCTTATGCAGCAAGTTAACCATATGTGAAACCTTGTGTCCTTGCTAAAGGTTATGAAATTAAAGCAGTTAAACCGTTGAATAATGTGTTTGGTTGCTTGGAGCTAGCATCATGCAAGAGGTGAGAATGTGTTTTTAAATGATATTTTTGGTGGAACACCAAACTTAGAATCTTTTATTCTCCCTTAAATTGTTTTGGTGTGCAACACCAAACTTAGCTCCTTGCAATCCATACCAATTATTCAACATTTTTATTGAAAAGGCTATGAAAAGAAAACTACCTTAGGTTGGGTTGCCTCCCAACAAGCGCTCTTTTATTGTCACTAGCTTGACATCTTCTGTTTTTACTTCAAGAAGGATTTAGGTTCTGAACCTCTTTTTCCTTGTCCCATTGTCCTCCTAGGTATAGCTTTGCTCTGTGACCATTTACTGTGAATCGACTCTTTGTTGCTTCATCTAGAAATTCAATACTCCCATAAGGAAAGACCTTAGTTACCAAATATGGACCAGTCCACTTAGACTTAAGCTTGCCAGGGAATATCTTGAGTCGTGAGTTGTACAAGAGTACTTGTTGCCCAGGTTTGAATTCTTTCTTCAAAATCTTCCTGTCATGCCACCTCTTGGCTTTTTCCTTGTATATCTTAGTATTTTCATAGGCTTCTAGCCTAAATTCATCCAGCTCATTTAGCTGCAACAACCTTTTCTCCCCTACTGCTTCAGAATCAAGGTTTAGAAGTTTAGTAGCCCAAAAGGCTTTGTGTTCAAGTTCTACAGGGAGATAACAAGATTTGCCATATAATAGCTGAAAGGGGGACTTCCCAATGGGCGTTTTGAAGGCTGTCCTGTACGCCCAAAGTGCATCTTCCAACTTCCTAGCCCAATCCTTTCTTGTGCTACCTACTGTTTTCTCTAAGATTTTCTTCAATTCTCTATTTGCTAATTCAGCTTGCCCATTAGTCTGAGGGTGATATGGTGTGGCCACTTTATCAATAACTCCATATTTATGAAGAAGTTTCTCCATTTGTTTGTTACAAAAATGACCACCACCATCACTGATAAGACCCTTGGGTACTCCATATCTAGTGAAAATGTGCTTCTTGAGGAATTGAAGGACAATTTGTGTATCACAGGTAGTTGTGGCTATAGCTTCCACCCACTTTGAAACATACTCCACTGCTACCAAGATATATCTGAAAGAGTAGGAAGGGGGAAAGGGTCCCATGAAATCAATGCCCCATAGATCAAATAATTCTAATTCCAAAATGAAATTCTACGGCATTTCATTCCTTCTTGTCAATCCTCCTGCTCTCTGGCATTTATTACATTGGTGGAAAAACTCTCTGGCATCTTTGAAGATAGATGGCCAATAGAAACCACTTTGCAATATCTTTGCAGCTGTTCTTTCTGGACCAAAATGTCCACCATAAGCTGAGCCATGGCAATGCCACAAGATATCTCTTATTTCACTCTCAGGGACACATCTCCTAATTATTCCATCAGAACATCTTTTGAACAGATAAGGTTCATCCGATAAGAACTTCCTCGCTTCATTGATTAGCTTCTTCACTTGTTGCCTAGTGAATTCTTGAGGTATCTTCCTCCCCACTTTGTAATTTGCTATATCAGTGAACCACGGTATTTGTTGAACCAGCAGAAGATGTTCATCTGGGAAGCTTTCATTCACAGGTTGTAAAGCTTCTTGAATTGTTTCTTGTGGCAATCTTGACAAATGGTCAGCAACTCGGTTCTCAGTACCTTTCCTGTCCCTTACCTCAATGTCAAACTCCTGTAGAAGTAGTATCCACCTGATAAGTCTTGGTTTAGCATCCTGCTTTGACATCAAATACTTGAGGGCAACATGGTCAGTATAAACCACAATTTTAGATCCAATCAAGTATGATCTAAACTTATCAAATGCATAAACTACAGCTAACAATTCCTTTTCTATTGTGGTGTAACTTTTTTGAGCCTCATTCAACACCTTACTTGCATAATATATGACATGATGCAGGTTTCCCTTTTTTTGTCCAAGTACAGCACCAATTGCAATATCACTTGCATCACACATGAGTTCAAAGGGTAATTCCCAATCTGGGGGTGTGATAATTGGTGCTGTTGTGAGTTTATGTTTTAAAGTTTCAAAAGCATGCCGGCAGTTTTCATCAAAAACAAAAGGATTATCAATCATTAACAGATTACTCAAAGGTTTAGCTATTTTAGAAAAATC
>NC_029781.3:43202628-43212112 GCF_000817695.3 Arachis duranensis
GTTTGTGTGTTTATTGTTGTGTGTTTGTATGTCAGGTACAGGAAAATCTTCCCCTATCCTCTCTAAAATTGACCAAAGAACTCTTCGAAGAATAAGAAGAGTTGAAAGGGGGAAGAACGTTATTGGAGAGGAAGAATCTGAGGAGGAATTCCAAGAGATGGAAGGAGATCCATCAAATCTCAATCAACCAGGAGGAGGGGCCAACAATAACCCACAACAAAGAAGGTTCCTGGCTTCATACACATTTGCAAATGCTAGACACTGTGGAAGTAGCATTCTTACTCCTAATGTCAATGCAAACAATTTTGAACTAAAGCCACAACTCATCACTTTGGTTCAAAACAATTGTTCTTTTGGAGGAGGGCCTTTGGAGGATCCAAATCAACATCTGTCTACCTTCTTGAGAATTTGTGACATGGTGAAAACCAATGGTGTACCTCCTGATAGTTACAAGTTGCTGCTCTTCCCATTCTCTCTTAGAGATAAAGCCACTCAATGGCTAGAGACCTTTCCAAAAGAAAGCATCAATACTTGGGATGACTTGGTGAGCAAGTTCCTTGCCAAATTTTATCCCCCTCAAAGAATCTTAAGGTTGAAGACTGAGGTTCAAACATTCACTCAATTGGAGGCCGAGAACTTATATGAAGCATGGGAAAGGTATAAGGCTTTATTGAGGAAATGTCCACCAGAGATGTTCACTGAGTGGGACAAGCTGCAGAACTTCTATGAGGGACTTACTCTGAAGGCTCAAGAAGCACTTGATCATTCAGCTGGAGGCTCATTACAACTCATGAAAACTACAGAGGAAGCTCAAAATTTCATTGATATGGTGGCCAACAACCAATATTTCTTTGCTCACCAAAGGCAACGCCAACCATCACAGAGGAAGGGAGTGTTAGAATTGGAAGGAGTGGATATAATTTTGGCTCAACACAAAGTGATGCAGCAGCAAATTCAGCAATAATTTGAGCAAATAGCCAAGAGAATTGATAGCCTTCAGGTTGCATTAGTGAGTGCCACAAGCCAACCATCAACTACTTGGGGTCAGAATGAAGAACTTCAAGAGGAGCAACAGCAAGAGCAAGTCCAATACATGCACAACCAAAATCCTGGAACTAATGAAGTCTTTGGAGATACTTATAATCCTTCTTGGAAGAACCATCCCAATCTCAGATGGGGAGACAACCACAATCAAATTCAGCAGCCATGGCAAAGGAACTCAACTCAAAACAATTGGAAAAACACAAACCACAACAACCAGCCAACCGCTACCCAAAACACATACAGAAAACCACAAAATACATATCCCAACTCTAACCATTATCCACCCAATAACCACCCAATTAATCAAAACACCTATCATCATCCATCAACACCCCAAAACCAACCAATCTCACAAGACTCTCAGAGGATTACTAATCTAGAGATGCTCATGGAGAAGATGATGAAGAACCAAGAATTGACAACAAAGAACCAAGAAGCTTCCATGAAAAGCCTAGAAAGGCAGATTGGACAAATCTCCAAGCAGATTTCTGTTGAAATACCATCAAGCTCACTACCAAGTGACACCATTCCTAATCCAAAAGAGGAATGCAAGGCAATACAGTTGAGGAGTGGAAAAATTCTGCTGAAAGATGAAGAAGCCACTAAGAAACCCAAGGAAAGTGATAAGAAACAAGTTGAAAAAGAGGCAGCTAATGATGAAGATACAACAGCAAACAAGCACCCTCAGAATCAACCTCAAGAAAAAGAAGATAGATCACAAAATCTGAAGAAGGGAAGGCAGATCATGGAAGAATCAAATTCAACACAACATCAAGTGGAGAAAAACTTGACACCTCCATTGCCTTATCCCCAAAGATTCCACAAAGAGACTAAGGACCAACACTTTTCTAAATTCCTAGAGACTTTCAAGAAACTAGAAATCAACATACCTTTAGCTGAGGCATTGGAGCAAATGCCTCTGTATGCCAAGTTCTTAAAGGAGCTCATCAACAAGAAAAGGAGTTGGAGTGAGAAGGAGACTATAATGCTCAGTGAAGAATGCAGTGCACTAATCAGAAAAGGACTTCCTCCCAAGCTTGAAGATCCTGGAGGTTTCTTCATACCTTGCACTATTGGAAGTCTATTCATCAACAAGGGGATGTGTGACTTAGGAGCAAGTATATATCTAATTCCATCTTCTTTAGTGAAAAACTTGGCATAGGAGAGGTGAAACCAATACAGATGTCCTTGGAATTGGTAGACCAATCAGTGGTATATCCTAAAGGGTTGATTGAAAACCTTTTAGTTAAGGTTGACAAGTTCATCTCTCCAGCAGACTTTGTGATCCTAGAATCAGCAGAGAATGAGAATGACTCCATAATACTTGGTCGACCATTTTTGGCCACTGCTAGAGCCATTGTAGATATAGAGCAGGGAGAGCTAACCCTCAGGATGCATGAGGAGAGCATCACCTTGAAAGTCTTTCCAGAATCACAAAGTAATGAAGAAACAAGCAAGACAAGTAGTGACTTCCTTCGAAAGCAAGCAACCAACAAGGCAGTAGAACAGAAAAATAAGCAGGTGCAAGAAGAAAAAGGAATTCAAAAAGAAGCTGGGATGATAAACAAGAAGGAAGGTATCACAACCCAAGTCACTGTCAAGGAAGAAAGATCAATAAGAAAGAAAAAGATGAAGAGCAAGAAGAAGGCTTACAAAGGGTGGAAGAATAAGAAAATGCCAACTAAAGGATTTTCCAAAAGTGATAAGGTGCAACTAGTGTATCAACAGCTGGGAGCAGAAGATTATTACACTGTCAACCAAGTACTCTCTCTTGAGCATATTGAAATTGAGCATCAAGGCACACAGAGAAAGCTTACAGTGAGAGGTGACAAGTTGAGACATCACCAGCATCAACCACCCTAAAGGGAGTTCAATGTCAAGCTAGTGACAATAAAAGAGCGCTTCATGGGAGGCAACCCATGATTTAAGATTTCTATCTTTTCTTTCATCTAATAAGCTATGATTTCCTGAGTATGATTTTGAACCTGCATATTTGATAAATGCATACATTGTTTTAAAGCATAAATCAGACTTCTAAGTTTGGTGTACCTTAAGACACACCCAATTTTTGCTTTTCAAAAGAAAGGGGGCTATTCTTAGAACATATGAAAAATCATTTTGATGAAGCATATGACCAAACACTAAGTTTGGGGTCTGCATATGTAATACTGATCAATAGATCATTTCCTATTCATGGAATCAAAACCATACAGAAAAGGATCATGCATCATTTTTTTAAATATAAAACACATCAATTGTGAAGAATGGTTTGCATTGCTAAGCCATCCCCTCAATAAGAGATAAGTTTGGTGTTCACCAACTTTTAGCATCTTTAATTAAGGGACACAATTGATCACTAAAAAAAATTAATTAATAATAAACAAAACAAAACAACTCTCTTCTTTATTGCAAATCACTTGCCAACGTCTATATTAATGTTCTAAGGCTAGCTGTTTTGGTTTATTTAGGAGGAAGAGATTGCGACAATTGCAAGGAGGGGCCACGGCTAGGACAAGCTAAGTGAGGATGATCACACGTGCCTAGAGAAATGCGCTCCTTGGGAAGCAGAATTTGCATGCATGCATCATCGAACACCTAAATGCATGCAACCAATGAGAAGAGAATCCTCGTCAAAGCCCCAACAAGGCATGCAGACCGTTCAATCCATGAACCTTTTGTATGATCAACTCAATCTCAACCCTTCATGAGCACCAACGAACCCCTTCCTCATTCATTATGGTTTTGTTAGAAAGTTTGAAGAGTTTACCTATAAATAGCCGTTAGCACTAAATGGTTTACACATTCATACAAACCATTTTTACTTGTAAACCATAATTTCCTCTACTCCCGAAACAAAAGCCAACAATTCCTTTCTCTTGCACAACAAAACCAAGCATCATCCGAAACACAACACATTCTTCTCCTACTTCCATTTTTCCCTCCTTTTCACTTTAAATCTGATGGCCTCTTCAAGTTCAAAAAGAAGGCCAGGAAAGGAACCAATGGTGACCGAGCCTCCATCATTTGACACAAGAAAATTTAGGTCCCAGTTCCATGAAGGAAGATATCATAGATTCATGAAGAAAAGGAATGTTATTTATGAGAAGGGCCTTGAGTTGAAGGAAGGAGAATACCCCATCATGAGGCAAATCACTAAAGAAAGAAGGTGGGAACTCTTATGTTCTCCTCTTCTTTACATCAGTGCAGTCATGATCAGGGAGTTCTATGCAAATGCTGTAAAAGAAAACAAAGATAGTGCTCCTTACACAACTTATGTCAGAGGAGTTGAAGTGAACTTCGGTCCAGCAGCCATCACTAGGGCTCTAAAGTTGAGAACCATAACTTATGCAGAGCCTAGTTATGAGACCAGATTGCAAATGGAAAACAATCCTGATGAGATCTTGCAAGGGCTATATGTGGAAAATACAGACTGGGAAAGAGACTCAAAAGGAGTTCCAAGTCACTTGAGGAGAATAAACCTTACTCCTGTGGCCAAAGGATGGTATGAGATAGTAAGGAGGTCTATTCTCCCTACTGGAAACGCCTCTTGGGTCACAATCAAACGAGCACTCTTGACATACTGCATCCTACATGGAGGTGAAGTCAACCTCGCACAACTCATAGCCGACAGTATTCAAGAGATGGCTAACAGCACAAGTAAATCAAGTGGTCTTGGACATCCCAGTACCATCCTTAGGCTATGCATCAAAGCTGGAGTGACCTTTGAAGATGAGGACACAGAAAAAGTGAAAAAAGGGAAAGGAATCACCAAGAAGAGTATGGAAGGAATGAATGAAGAAGATGATCAAGAGGGGGTGGTAGCTCCCAAACAAAGGAGATCACAAAGAGAGGAAGGACGAAATCAAGCTCATGGTGCCATAGACATGAGCTAGCTACAAAGAACAATTAAAGAGCTATCTCAGCAACTCATGCAAGCTCAACAAGACCAAAATCAGGGGCGCCAAGAGCAATATCTAGAGTCCCATCCAGAGTTTAGGGAGCAATATTTGAAAGATAAAGAGGAACGAGAAGCTTGGCAGCGTCAAATGGAGGAGAAGCAAGAAAGCTGGCAACAACAAATGATGATTCAGCAGCAAGAATTTCAAGCAAAGATTCTTGAAGGACAAAAGGATCAATACAAAGAATTCCAAGAATCATATGATAAGCTGTACTTTAGTCAAGCTAAAGCAGGGGAATATAGTCACAACCTATATCAATGGAAGAATATTCATCACACCATGGAAGAAGTGAGATATGTGCAAAGAATGGAGAGTGATGAAAACATACAAGCAAGGTTGGAGTATTTGACCCACAATTTGCCAACACTCAATCCACAGATCAAGCCATTTGAGCAATGCCCTGAATTTGACGCCAAGCAAAAAGTAAGGTCTCATCATTATACGGAGCTAACACTTAACAGATTGGAAGAAGTTGGACTCTCAGGGCTCTTGGATTCTGTTTGGGATAGAAGATGCCCTGGTGAAGAAGCCCAAGACTATTCCAAGCTAGGGAAGAGAAAGAAGAAGAAGGGAGAATCAAGCAGAAGCCACAATCATTAGAAGGTGGCAAAGTTCTTTCATACTTCCTCTTTCATGTCTCTAATAAGGAGATGCATGTTTGAAACATGATATGCCTCCATTGTTTAGTTCTTTTACTTCATGCAATTTTTGTTCTTTGCTTTTCTTTTAGTCATTTAATAAATAGCCAGAGAAATACTAAATCTGCATAATGCTTGTTATCCATTGCTTAGCTAAATCCTGTTTTGTTTCCCACATGCTTGAATAAAAGAGAATTATTTGAATTGAAAAGTAAAATATCCAATGTTGCATAAGTTAGAATGGAAGTTAATGGTGGTATATGTGTTTGATTAAATGCATAACTCATGAAATAATTGTTGCATAGTATCATTCTCATTAAAGTGTGAGTTAGCTTGCTGTTATAAAGATTCTTATCAATAAAGAAAAAAGCCCTTGAGAACAAAAACAGAAAGAAAAGGAAGAAGAAAAAGCCAATGTGGCAAGAAAAACAAAGAATAAAGGTTGGACACTAATAGCTTGGACCCTAGGACATATGCATGTGGTGTTCTTGTACTAAGATATGCTTGGATAAGTAAATTCTAAGGGGTATTTTAAAACCCGGTCACTTAGATCAACTGATTTGGGATGGCGCAAGTTTAGCAAGCCTTTGAGGAAAAATGTATACTATGTAACAGAAACAATAATTGAGTTATCATTGTCTGCATAAAGATTCCATAAATCAAGTTCTGCTATATGCCTAATAAGGATATGTGTTCTTTTCTTGTTCATTTCATTTTCACTTAGTTTTGATGCTTGCATGGGGGACAAGCAAGATTTAAGTTTGGTGTTGTGATGACAAGTCATCATATACCCATTTTTCAAGCTAATTTCACTTGTTTTATTAGTCTTTATGCACTTTCTTGCATCCTAAGTAAGTGTTTTGGAGTGAAAATGCATAACTTCTTTAAATCAAACAACCACCATGAAATTAATGCTAACTCATGAGGTTTAAGCTGAATTTAATTGATTTTTAATTGATTTATAAGCCTTGTGAATTTAGTGATACTTTGAGTGGTTGTTTTGGTTTATTGTAGGTGAAGAAAGAAAGAAAACAGGAAAAACGTGGCTTAAGAAAGTGTGGCCCAAGAGAGAAGAAGTGTGGCGCATAAAAGGAGGAAGCAAGCTTTGCCCTCCACAAGGGCACACTGCCCTCTAGGAGGGCAACATAAGGAAACAAACCGTGAGAGGCAACACTGTCCTGCCCACAACAAGGGCATAGCACAAATTGGTGCCATGGATCAAGGAGAGCAAAAACTCTGCCCTGCCCTCCTCAAGGGCAATATCGGGCTCATCAAAGGAATTAATTCAAGGGAGAAGCTCACCAATGCTGGCCACAAGGATCGAACTTGGCACCATGAGGAAGCAAGGAACTAAGCCTTACTTTGGTGCCAAGAAAATCAAGGAAAAGAGGTAGCGTGCGTGTCACCCGAGTTTCGAACGCGGAGCTTCAGCCTTGGCACATTGCCCTGCCCTCCACAAGGGCAGGGCAGCATTTTGGTGATGCACACACGCGCACAAGATTGGCGCACCAAGGAGCTTCGGCAGCATCATAGCGCACGCACGGGGCAACAAATCTGGCACACCAAAAATTTCTGCCCTGCCCTCCACAAGGGCAGGGCAGCATCCTGCAAGCATCAACGCCCAACTCGCACGCACCAAGAGCCGCATGCACAAATTCCTGCCCTGCCCTCCACAAGGGCAGGGCAGCCTCCTGGGAGCTACTTTCTTCATGGGCTAAAATTGGATTAAAAATCCAATAAAGTTTATTTTTTCACCAACTCAAAAGCCCATCCAAATTCCAAAATCCAAGAATAGAAAGTGTATAAATAGGAGATAGTTTGATGTAATTAGGAACCTTTTACTTTACTTTTGGAACTTTGATCTTTCTTTTGAGCTTTGAATCTTCATTTTTATTTCTGAACTTTTGAACCTTCTCTTGGAGACTTCACTAAATTTCAGAGAATTGGGGAGGAGAATTGATCTCTCTTCTTCCTCGTTCTTGCTTGAGCATTTTTACTTTTCTTGTTTTGAGTTTTGGGTGTGAAGAATTGAGGAAATTCTGTCTCAATCTCCATTCAAAATCTCTTTAAATCCTCTTCTGCATAATTGAGTTTAATTTCATTTCCTTTACTGCCTCTTCTTTAAATTCTTGTCAATTTCTTTGTGAACTTAGATCTGGGAAGGCAATTGAGATCTAGACTTTGCTATCTAGCCTCTTGAGTCCTGAGATCCCATTTTCCTTTCTGGTTCTTCTGTGAACCTCAGCTGCAAGTTAATTTCCATTTCTATTTGGATTCTAGTTATTTCTAATTCAACTTCTGCTTTATTAATTGTTGCAATTTAATTTTCCTTGCTGAAATTCTGAGTTCCCAATCCTCAAATCCTTTTTCCATTCAAGCAATTTATATTTCTTGCACTTTAAGTTACGGCAATTTACATTTCTTGCACTTTAAGTTTCAGTCATTTAATTTCTTGTTCTTTAAGATTCAGTATCTTTTACTTTCCTGCTCTTTAATTTACTGCAATTCTCTCTTCTCCCTTTTCATTCCAAGTAATTTAGCTTCTGTTAATGTTAAACCACTCATCCAATACTTGATTCGCTTGACTAAATCAACCACTAAACTAAAATTGTTCAATCCTTCAATCCCTGTGGGATCGACCTCACTCCCGTGAGTTTTATTACTTGATGCGACCCGGTACACTTGCCGGTGAGTTTTGTGTTGGATCGTTTTCCACACATCAGTAGGTAATGGCTTCAGTTCTTGTTTATGCACCTCTTCCTTCTTGCTTGGATTCACCTCCTTGTCAATAGAGATCTCAGCTGCGTGTTCCTCTACTGTCTCTTGATTAATTTCTTCTTCTTGCTCATGCTGATTAGTGTCTAATATTTCTTCCACCAGATTCTCTATCATATCCACCCTCAGGTAATCTTCTCGCTCAAGAAGGTGTTGCATTGACTTGAAAACATTTATAATCATTTGCTCATTGTGTACTCTGAAGATCATTTCTCCTTTTTCCACATCTATAATGGCTCTTGCAATTGCTAGAAATGGTCTTCCCAAGTTGATTGAATTATTTCCTTCCTCGTCAGTGTCCAAGATCACAAAATCTGCAGGAAAGATAAACTTCCCAACCTTCACCAATAGATTTTCCACAATTCCATTGGGTGTCTTGATTGATCTGTCGGCCATGACTAGTGACATCCTGGTGGGTTTGAGTTCTTCTATAGCAAGCTTCCTCATCATTGACAGGGGCATTAAGTTGATGCTGGCTCTAAGATCACAGAGAGCTTTATCCAAGGTTGAATTGCCTATGGTGCATGATACTACAAAACTCCCCGGATCTTTAAGCTTTGGTGGGATTCCTTTTTGTAACACGGCGCTACATTCCTCACTGAGCATTACCGTCTCCTTCTCATTCCAGTCTCTTTTCTTGTTGATGAGTTCCTTTAAGAATTTGGCATACAGAGGCATTTGCTCCAATGCCTCAGCCAAAGGTATGTTGATTTCCAGCTTCTTGAAAGTCTCTAGGAATTTAGAAAAGTGTTGGTCCTTAACCTCTTTGTGGAATCTTTGGGGATAAGGCAATGGAGGTGTCAAGTTTTTCTCCACTTGATGTTGTCTTGGATTTGGTTCTTCCATTGTCTGCTTTCCCTTCTTCAGATTTTGTGGTCTATCTTCTTTTTCTTGAGGTTGATTTTGAGAGTGATTGCTTGCTGTTGCATCTTCATCATTGGCTGCCTCTTTTTCAACTTGTTTCTTGTCACTTTCCTTGGGTTTCTTGGTGGCTTCTTCATCTCTCAGCAGAATTTTTCTACTCCTTAACTGTATCGCCTTGCACTCCTCTTTTGGATTAGGAATGGT
>NC_029781.3:43212142-43213024 GCF_000817695.3 Arachis duranensis
AGTGTTTTGTGGTTTTCTGTATGTGTTTTGGTTAGTGTTTGGCTGGTTGTTGTTTGTATTTTTCCAATTATTTTGAATTGAGTTCCTTTGCCATGGCTGTTGAGTTTGATTGTTGTTGTCTCCCCATCTGAGGTTAGGATGGTTCTTCCAAGAAGGATTGTAAGTGTCTCCATAGACTTCATTTGTTCCAGGATTTTGGTTGTGCAGGTATTGGACTTGCTCTTGTTGTTGCTCCTCTTGAATTTCTTCATTTTGCCCCCAAGGAGTTGATGGTTGGCTTATGGCACTCACTGATGCAACTTGCAGGCCATCAATCCTTTTGGCCATTTGCTCAAATTGTTGCTGAATCTGCTGCTGCATCATTTTGTTTTGAGCTAAGATTGAATCCACTCCTTCCAACTCCATTACTCCTCTCCTTTGTGATGGTTGGCGTTGCCTTTAGTGAGCAAAGAAATATTGGTTGTTAGCCACCATATCAATGAGATTTTGAGCTTCCTCTGTAGTTTTCATGAGTTGTAATGAGCCTCCAACTGAATGATCAAGTGCTTCTTGAGCCTTCAGAGTAAGTCCTTCATAAAAATTCTGCAGCTTGTCCCACTCAGTGAACATCTCTGGTGGACATTTCCTCAACAGTGCCTTATATCTTTCCCATGCTTCATATAAATTTTCAGCCTCCATTTGAGTGAATGTCTACACCTCAGTCTTCAATCTTATGATCCTTTGAGGGGGTAAAATTTGGCAAGAAACTTGCTCACCAAATCATCCCAAGTGTTGATGCTCTCCTTCGAAAATGTTTCTAGCCATTGAGTGGCTTTGTCCCTGAGAGAGAATGGAAAGAGCAACAACTTGTAACTGTCAGGAGGCACACCATTGGTTTTGACA
>NC_029781.3:43214283-43214948 GCF_000817695.3 Arachis duranensis
ACTAACTTCAATTCTATCCTATTTATACACTTTCTAAATTGAGCTTCTGTTGTGTTTCTTGGGCTTTGAGGCTTTTCCCTGATTTCCTTTTGCTTTGGTTTTATGGTCCATAATCCTGATGAGGCTGTGATCCAATTCTGTAACATTCATTGAGCAAACTTAGTGATAAACAAGTAATGACACAAGACTCAACAAATTGAAGTTCCAGACTCATCAATTCTTCAGGCCCAATCCCATAAACCATGATATTCAATTGGGTTTCATACCATAATAGGTTTAAGTTAATATTTGTGCTCAAATTCTAACTTAAACCTCAATATAATTGGCCCAAAAACCCTTTCAAGGAGTGGCGTTTAAGTTGAAGTTTAAGTTTCAGTTTAAGGTTAAACTGAAACTTAAACGTGGAATTGGAAGAAAGCAACCCAGGAGGGTAATTAATCGAACACGTTTAAGCTTCAGTTTAACCTTAAACTGAAGCTTAAACGTGTTCGACCCAATTGCTCCTCCAGGGTTGCTTTCTTCATTTCCACGTTTAAGCTTCAGTTTAACCTTAAACTGAAGCTTAAACGTGTTCGACCCAATTGCTCCTCCAGGGTTGCTTTCTTCATTTCCACGTTTAAGCTTCAGTTTAACCTTAAACTGAAGCTTAAACGTGTTCGACATTT
>NC_029781.3:43216012-43220611 GCF_000817695.3 Arachis duranensis
TTCACATTTCTTCTTGAGACATTGGTGCCCAGCACCTCTTTGTGTGACTAAATGTTTTGTATTTAGGTTGCTCTTGATAATGGACTTTTGGTTGATAATCCCGGGTTAGTTAACCCAAGTTACCAAGTGTTGAAACACTCCTCAGAACCTATTCATCCAAGCATATCCTTAATACATAAACACCACAGGCATTTGTCTCAGAAGTTCAAACCATTGGTGCCTAGCTTATTTTCTCAATTTTTTTTGCTTTTTAGTTGCCCTTTTTCAGTGGCTTTTTCTTCTTCTTTTTCTTTCTTTTTCATGGCCAAAGACATTTATTCATCAAGATCCATAGACAGTATACAACTTCTACACAAAATATTGATAATTCTACACTAAATTTTAGTGAGCTGACTAAACAATCAAGCATGCACACCACCACTTAATTCTACTTGATTTGTCACTAAATGAGCCAAGTTACCTTTGTTCAAACTTTTCTTTTATTTTTGGGAACAGAACAAGCATGGCAAGCATTTGTTTAAGAAGGTGAAGTTATATCCAAACATCTAGGCATTCACTTTATTCTAAGCAATAAGCAAACAAACATACTAGAAACTTCATATTCCAAAAAGATTCAACAATTACAGTTTAAACCAGAGCAAGCATGCTTTTGTTTGTCTTTTAAAGTATGGTCAAGAAACAATACCACCTTGTGAAATTTCTTGTTTTTCTCTTTGTTGCCCGGAAACAATTTCATTTCTCCCTCTTCTCCTAGTTGTTGCTTCATATGCTTTCTAAGATCCTTGTTTCCTTTCTTGCAAAGAGTGATGAAGTTGCTTGCTTCTCAAGCACTTGAGTGGTTAGCTTAATTATGTATGGGCAAGTGTCTGAGTCTTAAGTTGGTGTGTGAACACCAACTTAGTCTCCTACTTACTCCTGTGCTTTTTGAATTCTTGAATTCTCCTTGGAATGAAGTTGCTGCTAAAGATTTTAAGTATTTCTGTGATTGCTTAGAATGGTTGTTCCTTTCATATAATTCAAAGGTTGTTGTGTGCAGTTGATTTGTATGGTGGAACACCAAACTTAGAGTCACACATTCCCCCTTGAATCATTGATCCACGAATTCATTGTTTGGTGTGAAACACCAAACTTAATTCTTTGCAATGCACAGAAACTACTTCACCTTTTTATGAAACAAATAAAAGAAACAGCAAAAGAGTATTACCTCAGGTTGGGTTGCCTCCCAACAAGCGCTTCTTTAACGTCACTAGCTTGACGGTTGTCCTTTGTTAGGGTGGATTGTAGTGCTTGATGTCCTCTCCTCTCACCATGAAAACATCCCCATTTGATTCCTTCATGATTTCCAAATGTTCCATAGAAAGAACTTTCCTGATTGTGAACACTTGAGGGAGCTGGGAAGGAATGGTTTTGAGGCCAGGTGGGATTGGCAGATAATGACTTGATATCACTTTATCTCCCGGAGAGAAACCTTCAGTGGGAATTTTCTTGTTTCTCCACCCTCTTGGCAATTTCTTTACAATTCTTCCCTCTCTCTTGAGGATTTCTTCATTGACCCTTATGCCAGGAGGATCCTTCTGATCTGTTTCTATTGATTCTTGTGGCTTTAACTCTTGCAATTCTTGTTTGCCTTCCAAGGACTGTTTCAGAGTTTCAGCTGCTGGATTGCTTTCCTCCAAACACAGATGGCTACGATCATCCTTAAGCTTTTCAGATTCTGGTTCAGGCTCAGATGCAGGTTTGAAAACATGGAAAATGAGCTGTTCATCATGTATTCTCAAAATTAGCTCTCCTTGTTCTATATCTATGAATGCTCTAGCAGTGGCTAGAAATGGCCTTCCCAGAATGATAGGGTGTAGGTAGCTTTCCTCCATGTCCAAAATGACAAAGTCTGTGGGGAAGAAATAATTTCCCACTTTCACCAGCACATTCTCAACTACCCCTTCATCTTGCTTCTGAGTTTTGTCAGCCAATTGTATGATTACATCAGTGGATCTCACCTCATTCAGTTGTAGCCTCTTCATAAGAGTCAGAGGCATCACATTTATGCTAGCTCCTAGATCACAGAATCCTCTGTCAATTTTTGTTTCCCCTATGATGCAAGGGATATGGAAACTTCCTGGGTCTGTTTTCTTAGAGACTATGTCCTTGATGAGTGCACTGCATTCCTTGTTCATTATTACAGTTTGTCCTCCCTTCAAAACTCTTTTCTTGCTCAGCAATTCTTTCAAATACTTGATATGTGTAGGCATCTGCTGGAAAATCTCAAGAAAGGGAATATTGATATGGAGAGACTTAAATGTCTCTAAAAACCTTGAATATGTTTTCCCTTTTTCACCTCCTCCTAACCTCTGAGGAAATGGTGCTCTTGGTTGGTAAGTTTCCAGCATGCCTTCATTTTGCAGTTCCTTGGCTTGCTCAGTTTCACTTTCCTATTAGCTTGCTCCGTTTCACTTTCCTGCTTAGCTTCTTCCACACTTTCTTTCAAGATTTCTGGCTCCTTTTCTGAGGGTCTGATTCCTTCTTCTTCTGAGACTTCCTTCAATGTGGTGATGGCCTTGCATTCTTCCCATCTCACTCCCTTTTGTTCCCCTTTAGGGTTCTTTTCTGTGTCACTAGGGAACACTGCAGTTGACTTAGGGGCCTGTTGAGAAAGTTCTCCTACTCGAGCCTCCATCCACTTGAGTTTTTCGCCATGGTTTCTTAAGGTTGATCTCACATCGTCCCTAAAGTTTTTCAACTCACTTATGTCCTGACCCATGTTTGCAAGCATTCCTTCTATCCTGTTTAATTGGATTGAGCAGATTGGTTATTTTGGCCATGATATGGTGGTTGGGAGTAAGTGTTTTGTGTGGCTTGGTATGATCTTTGGTTGGAGTTTTGGTATGTGGAATTGTTATGTTGGATGTGGTTGTAAGGTTTGTGGTTTTGTGGTTGGCTTTGCTGGTTTCCCCACCCAAAGTTTGGGTGGTTTTTCCATCCTGGGTTGTAAGTGTTAGAATGTGGATCATATGGTTGCCTTTGTTGATTTCCCACATAGTTGGCCTCTTCCCAATCACCTCCTTCAGTGCTTACTTCCTCTTGATCTTGTGTGTGTAGTGCAGCTACTTGCTTTGTGTCTAATTTCCTGGTGAGCTCTGCTAGTTGCTTGGCAAACACCTTGTTTTGTGCTAGAATTATATCAACATGGTTCAGCTCCATGACTCCTTTAGTGTTGTGCCTCTCTGAAGCATAGTAGTACTCATTCTCAGCCACTGTCTCAATCACTTCAATGGCTTCTTCCACAGTCTTTTTCCTGTTCAATGAACCTCCTGATGAATGGTCTACAGCCTTCCTTGATTCATAAGAAAGTCCATCATAGAAAATATGCAATTGCACCCAGTCAGGGAACATGTTTGGTGGGCATTTCCTTGTCAACTCTTTGAACCTCTCCCATGCCTCGTAGAGAGTCTCACCATCCTGTTGTCTAAAAGTCTGAACCTCAGATCGAAGCCTATTGACCTTTTGTGGGGGGTAGAAACGTGCCAGAAACTTGCTCTCCACCTCATCCCAGGTTGTTAGGTTGTCCCTTGGGAATGATTCCAGCCACTTAGCTGCCTTATCCCTAAGTGAAAATGGGAACAAGAGCAGTTTATAGGCATCATCCTGGACTCCATTGGACTTCACAGTGTCGCAAATTCTCAAGAATTTGGTGAGATGTTGGTTTGGATCTTCATTAGCACTCCCACCAAATGAACAATGGTTTTCCACCAGTGATATTAGCTGTGGTTTGAGTTCAAAATTGTTGGCCTGAATGGGTGGTTTCTGAATGCTACTACCACAATTCCCAGAGGTTGGGTTTATGTATGAACCAAGAACCCTCCTCTCAGGAATGGCATTGTTTCCATCCACCCTCTCATGGTTGTGAACTTCTCTATCCATGTTGAGATCTAGAGCTTCCTCAAAATTGTCCTCAGATTCTCCTTCAGATTCTTCCTCTCTCAGTACTCTCTTCCCTCTTGCTTCCCTTCTAAGTCTATGAAGGGTCCTCTCTGGTTCGGTATATGGAGGAGTTGATGCCTCTCCTCTCCTACCTGTCATACAAGACACACCACAAGCAACAAACAAGCGGAATACTCTTGGTTAATAGAAGAGTATGGTTAGAGCAGTTGAGGAATTAATTCAAATAGTTAATGGGTCAGTGAGTTAGTTGCTTGAATTTAAAGGCATAAAGAAAGAAAGCAAATAACAGAGTGCAGAAATTAAAATTCAACAAGTAACTTGAACTGAATTAACAAAACAAGAAAAATGCTCAATCTAGTTAACTTCCAATTTGAGAATTGTCAATCGAAAACCAATCCCCGGCAACGGCGCCATAAACTTGATGTGCATAAACTTGATGCTATGCTTTTTGGAAATTGCACGATCGGCAAAATTCCTTCCGGCTAGTGCACCGGTTATCGTCAAGTAAAAACTCACAATAGAGTGAGGTCGAATCCCACAAGGATTGGTTGAGTGAGCAATTCCAATTGGAAGTGTGTTCAAGTTGAGCGAAATCAAGAT
Organism: Arachis duranensis; assembly: GCF_000817695.3. NCBI lineage: Eukaryota > Viridiplantae > Streptophyta > Magnoliopsida > Fabales > Fabaceae > Arachis > Arachis duranensis. The sequence continues at coordinate 43,220,552 of NC_029781.3, forward strand.
TTAGATGAGAATTGCGGAATCTTAAATTGCATGAATTAAAGAGCGAGAAGCTAAATTGCT
>NC_029781.3:43221761-43228989 GCF_000817695.3 Arachis duranensis
CGTTTAACCTCCAGTTTAACCTTAAACTGGAAGTTAAACGCCAGAATAAGAAATGCACCAAAGCTGAAAGTGGCGTTTAACCTTCAGTTTAAGGTTAAACTGAAGGTTAAACGCCAGAATCATGAAAGCTGGGAAAAGAGGAAACTGGCGTTTAACCTCCAGTTTAACCTTAAACTGAAGGTTAAACGCCACTTTCAGCATTTGGTGCATTCCTTATTCTGGCGTTTAACTTCCAGTTTAAGGTTAAACTGGAGGTTAAACGCCACTTTCAACATTGTACTCCACATGTGATCTTCAAGCTTCCTTTATTGATTTTGTTGTTTCCTTGCCTAGCCTCTTCTTCCCTGAAATCATCCACACAATTGCATCAAAGTCTTGCAAAATTTCATGAGAATTCTTCCATTCATAGCATTCAAGTAATATAACTAAAAACTCATGGAATTTGCATCAAAATTACACTGTTTGGATGATTCATTACTTTGTTGTTCATTTAACCATTCTTGGTTACTTTAAGCTCAAGAAAATGCACAAAACAACTAAAACTAACAGAAAAATGCTAGTGAAACTAGCCTAAGATGCCTTGGCATCAGTGGGTTATTGTTGGCCCCTCCTCCTGGTTGATTGAGATTTGATCGATCTCCTTCCATTTCTTGGAATTCCTCCTCAGATTCTTCCTCTCCAATAACGTTCTTCCCTCTTTCAGCTCTTCTTAATCTTCGAAGAGTTCTTTGGTCAATTTCCGAGAGGATAGAGGAAGATCTTCCTGTACCTGACATACAAACACACAATAAGAAACACAAAGATCCAGAAAACCAGTGAAACTTCAATCTATTGCTAGAATGAAGTTTTAGTTAGTTTAAGCAAAAATTCAAACAGTTAGTGTATTAGTCAAAAATTAAAGAAACAGAAAAGAAAAAGTGCTTGATCTAGACCTCCAATTCACTTAATCATTGTCAATCTATTTCAATCCCCGGCAACGGCGCCCAAAACTTGATGTGTGGAAAACGATCCAACACAAAACTCACCGGCAAGTGCACCGGGTCGCATCAAGTAATAAAACTCACGGGAGTGAGGTCGATCCCACAGGGATTGAAGGATTGAGCAATTTTAGTTTAGTGGTTGATTTAGTCAAGCGAATCAAGTATTATATGAGTGGTTTAACATTAATAGAAGCTAAATTACTTGGAATGTAAAGGGAGAGGGGAGATTTGCAGTAAATTAAAGAGCAGGAAAGTAAAAGATGCTGAATCTTAAAGAACAAGAAATTAAATGATTGAAACTTAAAGTGCAAGAAATGTAAATTGCAGTAACTTAAAGTGCAAGAAATATAAATTGCTTCAATGGAAAAGGGATTTGAGGATTGGGGATTCAGAATTTCAGCAAGGGAAATTAAATTGCAACAATTAATAAAGCAGAAGTTGAATTAGAAATAACTAGAATCCAAACAGAAATGGAAATTAATCTTGCAGCAGAGGTTCACAGAAGAACCAAAAAGGAAAATGGGATCTCAGGTCTCAAGAGACTAGATAGCAAAGTCTAGATCTCAATTGCCTTCCCAGATCCAAGTTCACAAAGCAATTAACAAGAAATTGAAGAAGAAGAAGTGAAGGAATTGTAATTGAACTCAATTATGCAGAAGAGGAAGAAGAAGCAGTAAAGGAATTGTAATTAAACTCAATTATGCAGAAGAGGAATTAAAGAGATTTTGAATGGAGATTGAGACAGAATTTCCTCAATTCTTCACACCCAAAACTCAAACAAGAAAAGTAAAAATGCTCAAGCAAGAACGAGGAAGAAGAGAGATCAATTCTCCTCCCTAATTCTCTGAAATCTCAGTGAAGTCTCCAAGAGAAGTTCCAAAGTTCAAAAATAAAAGTAAAGATTCAAAGAAAGGTTCAAAGTTTACAAGTAAAGAGAAAAGGTCCTAGTTACATCAAACTATCTCCTATTTATACACTTTCTATTCTTGGATTTTGGAATTTGGATGGACTTTTGAGTTGGTGAAGAAATGAATTAAATTGGATTTTTAAACCAATTTTTCAGCCCAAGAACAATTGCTACCAGGAGGCTGCCCTGCCCTTGTGGAGGGCAGGGCAGAAAATGGTGTGTGCGGCCGTTGGTGCCTTGGTGTGTGCGTGTTGGTGTTGCAGGATGCTACCCTGCCCTTGTGGAGGGCAGGGCAGAAATTTTTGGTGCGCCAGAATGCTGCCCGTGCGTGCGCTATGTTGCTGCCGAAGCTCCCTTGGTGCGCCAATCTGGTGCTCTGGCCGTGCACCACAAGATGCTGCCCTGCCCTTGCGGAGGGCAGGGCAATGTTTCCAAAGTTGAAGCCCCGTGTTCGAAACTCGGGCAATGCACATGCTACTTATTTTTCTTGGTTTTCTTGGCACCAAAATAAGGCCTAGTTCCTTGCTTCCTCATGGTGCCGTGTTCGATCCTTGTGGCCAGCATTGGTGAGCTTCTCCCTTGAATTAATTCCTTTGATGAGCCCGATATTGCCCTTGAGGAGGGCAGGGCAGTGTTTTTGCTCTCCTTGATCCATGGCACCAATTTGTGCTCTGCCCTTGTTGTGGGCAGGCCAGTGTTGCCTCTCAAGGCTTGTTTCCTTATGTTGCCTTCCTAAAGGGCAGTGTGCCCTTGTGGAGGGCAATGCTTGCTTCCTCCTTTTATGCGCCACACTTCTTCTCTCTTGGGCCACGCTTTCTTAAGCCACGCTTCCTCTTTTCTTCTTTTCTTCACCTACAATAAACCAAAACAACCACTCAAAGTATCACTAAATTCACAAGGCTTATAAATCAATTAAAAATCAATTAAATTCAGCTTAAACCTCATGAGTTAGCATCAATTTAATGGTAGTTGCTTGATTTAAAGAAGTTATGCAATTTCACTCCAAATCACTTACTTAGGATGCAAGAAAGTGCATAAAGACTAGTAAAACAAGTGAAATTAGCTTGAAAAATGGGTATATGATGACTTGTCATCAGTCCCAATAGTTTTGGTGTTGGGCATTCATCACTCACCAAGGAAGTAGGAGGTCCCAAGAAGAAGGTACCTAAGGGCTGGAGGAACAAGAAGATTCCCACTAAAGACTTCTCACCTGGAATGAAAGTGGTAATCACTAGAAGTCCAGTCCTACCTTATACATGGTGCGTGAAATTGAACTCTACACAACTGAACCGGTAAGTGCATTGGGTCGTCCAAGTAATACCTCAGATTGAGCAAGCAAACGCTACCTTGTAGATCTTAGCCATGCGATTCCAAAAGATGGTTGTTTGTTTGAAAGCATAAACAAAAATTAAAGGAAACGAAATACCAGATTAATTTGAAAGCAATAATAGAGATTCAATTAAGACTTCGAAGATGCATATTCTTTCCGGATTAACTTTTCTTACGGTCTACTTCAATAACGAATGATTCATTCAATGGCAGCTGTAAGTGATTAACTCATGTCCTCTCATCAAGTTAATCTCTTCTAAACCATAGCAGTCCACCACATCCGAGCAACTCATGTCCTCTCATCAAGTTAACTCATGGCTTCCCACTATGGTCGAAGGTAAAGACCTAAGCAATCCACTCCCTTTCTCAATCCTACTTAAATTGCCATAGACAAGGTCGGATCTTCTAGATCAGGGAATGCTGCTTCTCTTACTCCAGCCTTAATGCCACAAAGACCTCAATAACCCATGGTCAATGGGATTTTATGTCACTTATCCAAAGTCACCCATGTACGCTCTTGGAATTCGGAGTGCTCTTTCTAGCTATGGATCAACGCTATCCGGGTCAAGATTCACATGGAACCCATGTAGAACAAGGATGAATGTCACGGTTCATCCTCAATTCATGAGATAAAGACCAAAAATGCACAAGAAAATGGAATCAAACGAGTTTTAAAATAGAAACAGTAATATTATTAATCCATGAGAATCAGCAGAGCTCCTAACCCTAACATAGGAGGTTAGTTGCTCATAGCTTATAGAAAGTAGTGTAAAACAAAAATAGGGTGGGGGAATGGTACACGAAATCATAATTCACACTTTTCACAACTCCGTGCAGCTAACCAGCAAGTGCATTGGGTCGTCCAAGTAATACCTTACGTGAGTAAGGGTCGATCCCACGAAGATTGTCGGCTTGAAGCAAGCTATGGTCATCTTGTAAATCTCAGTCAGGCGGATTCAAATGGTTATGAAGTTTTGATACCTAAAAGATAAATAAACATAAAATAAAGATAGAGATACTTATGTAGTTCATTGGTGGGAATTTCAGATGAGCGTATGGAGATGCGTTATTCCTTCTAAATCTCTGCTTTCCTACTGCCTTCATTCAATCATTCATACTCCTTTCCATGGCAAGTTGTATGTTGGGGATCACCATTGCCAATGGCTACCCCCTGTCCTCTCAATGAAAATGGTCCTCTACGGTTTCTGTACGGCTAATCAACTGTCAGATTTCTTGTCTCGGATGAAAAATACCAGGCACAGCTACCGCATGGCTAATCAGCTATCGGTTCTCGATTGTTTTGGATTGAGATCCAATGATCCTTTTGCGCACTGTCATTGCGCCCCACAGTCGTGAGTTTGAAGCTTGTCACAGTCATCCCTTCTGTTCATACCCTGACCGGGCTCCTCCAACTCGGCAAAATCCATGAAAGGTCCGACCTCGTCCCAAAGGCCCACGCCTGAGGTCGGACCTCGGACAATAACGCTAAGAAGGCCCATCAAAAGGAACGCAGCCCAAAACCTAAAGGCCGAAAAGGCCTAGAAAAGGCGGTTCCACAAAGATAGAGATAAAACTCCCAAGAAGATAAGATAAGATAAGATAAGAATATCTTATCCAGGGGAGATCACGGCCAACTACTATAAATACACTGGAGCACCCAGGTATGACATATTCCACATTCTACACATATCTGCTTGAACCCATGCTAACTTAAGCATCGGAGTGTCATTGCAGGTACAACCACCAACCACTCCACATATCAAGCTCGGGTCCCTGACCCCCACCTCGGGCCTCACCAAGACGACCGAGCTACACGTTTCAAGTAACCCTCGGAACATTGGCGCCGTTGCCGGGGACCCTGGAAGTCATCCCTCTACTATGGCGGACGACCCCTCCAACAATGACCACGCTGCATACCAAACTTAGCAGTTTGTTTACTACTGACACTAATAAGAATGCATATGAGACACACAAAACACTCAAGTCAATTGAATTCAAAGATCAGAGCACGAAAATCATCAAGAATAACTTGAAGATCAATGAAGACACATGCATGAATGCAATAAGAACAGAAATATGCAATTGACACTAAACTTAAGATGAGACTCTAGACTCAAACAAGAAATATTTTTGGATTTTATGATTTTATAAATTTTTTTTTGTGCTTTTTCGAAAATTAAGTGAAAAGGAAAATAAAGGTATCAAAATTCTTAATGAGAATTCCAGGAATCATGCAATGTTAGTCTAAAGCTTTAGTCTAAAGAAATTAGACATGGCCGGCCAAGCTTCAGCAGAACATTGCATTCAAGAGCTAAATTGATAAGGATCAATCAGCTTTGGTGATGATAAGAACATCACCTTGAAACACTAGAATTCATTCTTAAGAACTCTGAAGAAAAATACCTAATCTAAGCAACAAGATGAACCGTCAGTTGTCCACAGTCCCTATCCAAACGATACCCGACCTCCCTATACGAGGTGCAGGAGCGGGCAGAAAAATATATCAACATGGAGGAAACCTCCCAGTTAAGAGACTCTTCTAGGAAGGAATCAACCTACCCACTCCGAGATCGAGATCGGGAACAGAGAAAGAAAGAAGAAGCCAACTCGGACAAGCCACGGAAGTACCATAGTTACACCCCCTCCGAGTCTCCTTGGTAGACATCTACAGAGAAGTATGCCACACCGAAAAGATCCCACCACCTCGACCGCTAAAACACAAGAGAGCGGGGAGAGATCGGTCCGAATACTGTGAATACCACAAGCTCTACGGTCATTCTGCTAACGACTGCTACGACCTAAAAAATGTTATAGAAAAGCTAGCCAGAGAAGGGAAACTCGACAGATACATAGCAGAGAAAGGAGAAGAGACCAGGAAGAGAAGGCGGGGAGTTAACAAAGATCGGGCCGAACAAATCCCGCGAACCCCTGAAAGGCACGTTCACATGATAAATGGAGGTTTTGCAGGCGGAGGAACATCCAGATCCTCGCGAAAAAGACACCTCAAAGAAGTCTACCACGTCCGAGAAGACAGTCCCCTGCCCGAACTACCTACTATCTCGTTTACCCGAGAAGATGCTCAAGGGATAATACCCGGGCACGACGATCCAATGGTAATCACCATTATCCTCGCAAACGCCAACTTACATCGAACCCTGATTGACCAGGGGAGCTCAGCAGATATCCTGTTCAAAGCGGCCTTCGACAAGCTCGAACTTGAAGAAAAAGAACTAAAGGCCTATCCCACCGACCTATTTGGGCTAGGAGATACCCCAATCCATCCCTTAGGATACATCTCGCTACACACTACCTTCGGAAAAGGCGAGCAATCTAAAACATTAAGCATCGACTACATTATAGTCGACGTTACTTCAGCATACAATGCCCTCATTGGGCGACCAACCTTAAACAGACTGGCAGCTATAGTCTCGACCCCACACCTCTGTATGAAGTTCCCTACCGCAAAAGGAATCGCCACCCTAAAAGGCGACCAAAAACTAGCACGGCGATGTTACAACGAAAGCCTGAGCCTAAAAGGAAAAGAGATCAACACAATAGAACTCGGGCGAGTTCAAGCCCGAGAAGATCTTCGGCCACAACCAGAGGGAGAAACCGAAAGAGTCCAAATCGGGAACACATCTGAAAAAGTAACAAACATAGGAGCAAACCTCGAAGCGGGCCTAAAAGAGGAACTCATAACCCTCTTAAAAGAAAATTCCGACCTCTTCGCCTGGAAAGCCTCCGACATGCCAGGCATAAGCCCCGACCTGATGTGCCATAAGCTATCAGTGTACCCGGGATCCAGACCTGTCCAACAAAGACGCCGGAAGCTCGGACCCGAGCGCATGCAAGCAATAGAAGAACAAGTACAAGCACTGCTAGATGCAGGGTTCATTAGGGAAGTAAAATACCCCCTATGGCTCGCAAACGTAGTCCTGGTAAAAAAGCCCAATGGAAAATGGAGAATGTGCGTCGATTACACGGACCTCAACAAAGCCTGCCCCAAAGACCC
>NC_029781.3:43229874-43230625 GCF_000817695.3 Arachis duranensis
CAGTCCTGGCAGGACGAATACTGCAATGGGCGGTGGAGCTGTCCGAGTTCGACCTCCACTATGAAACCCGGACTTCCATAAAATCTCAGTATCTAGCCGACTTCATCGCAGAATATACTGAGACCCCTGGAACCCCACTCTCATGGAACCTGTATGTCGACGGGTCCTCAAACAAAACAGGAAGCGGAGCTGGGGTTATACTCGAAAGCGACCAAGGAACACGGATAGAACTATCCCTAAAATTCGAGTTCCAGGCTTCAAACAACCAAGCCGAATACGAGGCCCTACTAGCAGGTCTAAAGCTAGCCGAAGAGGTCGGAGCCCGGAAAATCACAATCTTCAGTGACTCTCAGGTCGTCACATCACAAGTAAATGGGAGCTACCAGGCCAAAGACCCCACCATGAAAAAATACCTGGACCAAACGCAGGCACAACTGCGCCACTTTTCAGAGATACAGATTCAGCACATACCTCGGGAACAAAACGCCCGGGCAGACGCCCTCTCAAAACTCGCCAGCACCAAGCCCGAAGGCAACAACAGAAGTCTCCTCGAGGAAACCTTACAATCCCCCTCCGTGCTAAGAGAGGAAGAAACGCTAAACATATCCAACCAACAGCAAGGATGGATGACCCCATACTCAGCTACCTGAAGTCGGGAACTCTTCCCGCCGAAAGAAAGGAAGCCAAAAGACTCACGAAAGACGCCCAGAATTATACACTAATTCACGACGTATTATACAGAAGAGGATTC
>NC_029781.3:43231577-43233100 GCF_000817695.3 Arachis duranensis
GGCTATTACAAAGTATCCGACCTAGAAGGCAATGAGCTGCCCAGGGCCTGGCACGCCTGTAATCTAAGGCGGTACTACAGCTAGGAAACCTTAACCCGAGGTGTACTCTTTTTCCCGGTTAAGTAAGACACCCGACCTAGTCAAAAGGGTAAACACTCTGTAAATATTCTTTCTTTTTTAAATACTAATCAAATTTCTCTATTTTTCTTTTCCTTTTCCTCATGATGAAACGAATCCTAGAAAGTACCCCACCAAGGCGCATTAATTTATGCTCGGCAAAACGCAAAAAATCATTTGCCAAGAGACCACACAAGGTCGGCAAAGATAAAGCGACGAGGTTCAAATTAATGTGAGAAGTTATAAAGTAACTCTGAAAAGGCTCAAAAGGCCAAATAAAAAGAGATTACAAAAATAACTCAAAAGGGCCGACCAACGACAAAGTCGGACCCAACCAAAAGGAGGTACTCGAGCGCCCGAGGACCGAGAAAAAGCTCGGATCCAAGAAAGAAGCCTTAAAACGAAAGGGAACCAAGATTTCGAAAAACGCTTACTAAAAAAGTTGCTTTACAAAAAGCAACTAAAAAGTACAAGCGAAAGAACGAAATCAAAGGAAGTTCGGAAAATGCTTACTAAAAAAAGTTGCTTTACAAAAAGCAACTAAAAAGTACAAGCGAAAGAACGAAATCAAAGGAAGTTCGGAAAATGCTTACTAAAAAAAGTTGCTTTACAAAAAGCAACTAAAAAGTACAAGCAAAAGAACGAAAGCAAAGGAAGTTTCGAGACGCTAGCTAAAAAGTTGTTATCCGAAAACAACTAAAAAGCACAAAAGCGGAAACAAAAAAGTCAAAACGCGAACAAAAACACCGCATAATAAAGTTACTACAAGTAGCTAAATAAAGTAAAAGGTGTCCAAAGCGTTCACAGAAACCATCCAACAACAAAAAAGCCCACAAGCCGGGCAAAACACCAAAAAGATTACAGAGGATCAAGGTCCTTTCCGGACTCCACATCAACAGCAGGTTGCGGAGGAAACATAGAGATCGGGACTGCATCGACGGCAACGTCATCCCGGATTGGAACCTCCACACCAGACCCATCCCCGACCAAAGGCGAAGTCGGGTTCTCAATCGGAACTTTGGGGTCGAACATCGGAACCTCATCCTCGGTAGGAGCAGGAACAATCTTTCCCTCCACAACAATGTTATCCGTACTGAATAAGCTCAGATCCAGGTCGGGAGCAAGAACCCGGACCTGAGCCCTCAAATTTTCGAACATAGCATCCATACCCTTGGCCACATGACCTTCCAGCTCGTAAAACTCGTCCTGCGCGGATTGCAACTTCTCCTTCGTCTCCACAAGCTCGGCATATAGCCGAGTATAATTCTCTGTAGCCGCCTTCGCCATCTCCTCAGATGTCTTCGCTGCCGCCACAGCCGCGGTAGCTTTAGTTTTCTCTTTCTCCAAAGAGGCCTCCAGCTCAGTAATCCTGGCAGCCTTCAGTTGACTAATCTTATCAAGCTCGG
>NC_029781.3:43234862-43235864 GCF_000817695.3 Arachis duranensis
AGCTGCGTAGGGGCAAGGTTACAAGACCATAACACCTCGGACTCCAGGTCGGTAAAAGGAAGTCGGACACTCAGCTTAGAGAAAAAACAATCATAAGCGTAAAAGAAAAGCTTATCGGAACTATCTAAGGGCGGGAAGCAAACTCTCTCCTCGGAATCCGGGGCTACTAGTTCATAATCCCTCTCAGACTCTCTATCTTCACATATGCTACATTGCCTACGAAACCTAGCTAAATACTCAGAATCTACCACAGAAGGGACTCTTAGAGGAACAGGATCTACCCAACCAATACCACTTGGAATCTTGGTCGACATCGCTTGAAGAACCTTTCGAGACATAAAATTCTTGCCTATAAAGAAGAATACAACAGCAAAGCAAAAATCACATAAAAGCAGACAGCGAAAACCCATTCAGCAAAGTGGTGCACGAAATTGCAATAACACTTTTGCAATCCCGCACAACTAACCAGCAAGTGTACTGGGTCGTCCAAGTAATACCTTGCGTGAGCAAGGGTCGATCCCACAGAGATTGTCGGCTTGAAGCAAGCTATGGTTATCTTGTAAATCTTAGTCAGGATATCAGAAACTATCAGGATTGATTGTGAAAAGCGAAAGAACATGAAATGATTACTTGTTTTGCAGTAATGGAGAATAGGTTGAGGTTTGGAGATGCTCCATCTTCTGAATCTCTGCTTTCCTACTGTCTTCTTCTTCAGTCACGCAAGTCTCCTTCCATGGCAAGCTGTATGTAGGGTTTCACCGTTGTCAATGGCTACCTCCCATCCTCTCATTGGAACGATTCCTAATGCCCTGTCACGGCACGGCATTCCATCTGTCGGTTCTCAATCAGGCCGGAATAAAATCCAGTGATTCTTTTGCGTCTGTCACTAACGCCCCGCCTTCAGGAGATTGAAGCACGTCACAGTCATTCAATCATTGAATCCTACTCAGAATACCACAGACAAGGTTTAGACCTTCCGGATTCTCTTGAATGCCGCCATCA
>NC_029781.3:43248553-43250039 GCF_000817695.3 Arachis duranensis
TTGAGGTCTCCCCTCTTGAGTTGGTTTGGGACACCCTTTGAATTGGTTATCCACTTAGTTCCAGGGAGGCATATGTCCTCTAGAACTTGATCCAACCCTTTATCTACTCTCACCATCCTCCTATTGAAGGAGTCAGGATCATCTTGTAGTTGAGGTAGTTTGAAGATTTCTCTTATTTTGTCCAGATGAATGTACATAACTTTCCCTCTGACCATGGTTCTGTAGGTATGGTAAGCAGTTCCAGTCATTCTCTGCTTATCTGTCAGCCACAGATTAGAGTAGAATTCCTGAACCATGTTCCTTCCAACCTTTATTTCAGGATTGGTCAGAACTTCCCAACCTCTGTTTCGAATTTGCTCTTGGATCCCCGGATATTCATCTTCTTTCAGATCAAATTTAACTTCCGCCCCGGATATTCATCTTCTTTCAGATCAAATTTAACTTTCGGGATCACTGACCTCAGACCCATTATTTTGTGATAATGGTCCTCATGTTCTTTGGTTAAGAACTTCTCTTGATTCCAAAGATTCTTTGGATTAGTCTCTTTCCTTCCTCTTGAGTTGGTTTGTTTTCCCTTGGGAGCCATGATCTTGATGAATCTTGGCTTAGTGATCACGGAAAAGCACACCAAACTTAGAGGTTTTGCTTGTCCTCAAGCAGAAAAGAAAGAAGAGAAGAGAGAGAGAGAGAGGAAGAGGAAATTCGAATGGTGTGAGGAAGGAGGGGTGAAGAACGTTCATTTATAGAGTGGGGGGAGGAGAATTTCGAAAACAAAAGAGAGATTTGAAAGGAAATTTGAAAAGATATGGAAAGAAATTGAGAAAAGGGTGAGTTTTTTTGAAGAAGATTTGGGATTATTTTGAAATAGATTTGAAGAACGGTTTTGATTTGTGAAGATTTGAAGGTGAATGATGAAGGGTTGAAGTGCATTTATGTGGAAGAGTATGGGTAAAAAGAGGAAAGTTTGAAAAAATTTGAGTTTAAAACAAAAATGTTGTCCCCCCACCTTTCTGGCGTTAAACGCCCAGAATGGCACCCATTCTGGCGTTTAACGCCCACTTGGCACCCCTTTTGGGCGTTTAACACCCAGCCAGGGGCCCTGGCTGGCGTTAAACGCCAGAAATCCTTTAGCACTGGGCATTTTTCTGAACGCCCAAGATGCTGCACACCTGGCGTTAAACGCCCAGAATGGTGCCCATTCTGGCGTTTAACGCCCAAAATGCACCTTACTAGCGTTTTTTCGCCAGTAAACTCATTTTCTCTGCTTTTTGAGCTGAATCCTTCTGTAACTCTGTGAATTCCTTCATTTTTGATATTTGCCTCTGTAAGAACAAATCATACAACCTACTAACGACTGGGTTGCCTCCCAGCAAGCGCTTCTTTACTGTCTTTAGCTGGACCTTCACTGAGAATCACTCAAGTCTCAGTTCTGAGCATTCCTGCTCAAAATTTCCTTCAAGATAATGCTTGATTCTCTGTCCATTAA
>NC_029781.3:43257025-43267150 GCF_000817695.3 Arachis duranensis
CAAACAACTGGCGGCGCCTCTTTTCGGGGCAACCCAGGCATAGAGAAAAGAAACAAACAAAGAGCCACACAAAAGAAACAGAAGCATATGTGCACAAGAAAAGAGATGGGGACAAACCTGGAAGAAAGAAACGAGGACGACGAGCTCCGAAGCAAGGAGAACGGAACGGCGGCGCAGAGGAAACCCCGGAAAGACACGCGGAAAGATTCGGGGAAGAAGAACAAAAGAAAAAGGAAGCGGTGCTCAAAAAAGGAGATGGCGAAAACTCAGAAAACAGGAAGGGAATAGAATAAACGAAGAAAAGGAGGAAAGGGGCAAATAAATAATGCCTTCACAAAACCCGAACGGAAATCGAGGAGAAACGGTAAAATGCAATAAATGCAGGAACGGCCATTTTTGAAATTTGAAAAAACTACTATGCCCGAGCTCGACCTCCCAAGAGGGACGAACTCGGGCAGGGGCACTGTTCATACCCTGACCGGGCTCCTCCAACTCGGCAAAATCCATGAAAGGTCCGACCTCGTCCCAAAGGCCCACGCCTGAGGTCGGACTCGGACAATAAAGCTAAGAAGGCCCATCAAAAGGAACGCAGCCCAAAACCTAAAGGCCGAAAAGGCCTAGGAAAGGCGGTTCCACAAAGATAGAGATAAAACTCCCAAAAGATAAGATAAGATAAGCCCAGATCCAACTCGGAATACCACAGACAAGGTTTAGACTTTTCGGATCTCAGGAATGCTGCCAATTGTTTCTAGCCTATACCACGAAGGTTCTAATCTCAGATTCAGATGCCCCATTGTCAGAGGGGAAATGATGTGAATCATTGATTAGAGACCCAAGAGATATGCATTCAAGCTTGTTTTCATGTAGAACGGAAGTGTTTGTCAGACACGCGTTCATAAGTGAGAATGGTGATGAGTGTCACTTGATCATCACATTCATCATGTTCTTGTGTGCGAATGAATATCTTGGAAGAAGAATAAGCTTGAATTGAATAGAAGAACAATAGTACTTTGCATTAATACTCGAGGAACAGCAGAGCTCCACACCTTAATCTATGAGGTGTAGAAACTCCACCATTGGAAATACATAAGTGATAATGGTGTTCATTGGTTTCGGCCCTAGAGAGGGAACCAAAATAACTAAGACCTAGGTCTAAGGACTAAACTTCTAAAGATTCAAAGATGAAAATACAATAGTAAAAGGTCATATTTATAGAGAACTAGTAACCTAGGGTTTACAGAAATAAGTAAATGATGTAGAAATCCACTTCCGGGGCCCAATTGGTGTGTGCTTGGGCTGAGCATTGAAGCTTTCACGTGCATAGGCTTCTCTTGGAGTTAAACGCCAGCTCTGGTGCCAGTTTGGGTGTTTAACTCCAGCTTTTATGCCAGTTTGGGCATTTTACGCCAAAATTTTTATGCTGACTTGGAACACAAGTTTGGGCCATCAAATCTCCGAAAAGGTATAAACTATTATACATTGTTGGAAAGCCCAAGATGTCTACTTTATAGCACAATTAAGAAAACGTCAATTGGGTCTTTGTAGCTCCAGAAAATCCACTTCGAGTGCAGGGAGGTCAGAATCCAACAACATCAGCAGCCCTTTTTCAGCCTCTGAATTAGATTTTTGCTCAGGTCCCTCAATTTCAGCCAGAAAATACCTGAAATCACAAAAAAACACATAAACTCATAGTAAAGTCCAGAAATGTGATTTTTGCATAAAAGTACTAATTATATACTAAAAACTAACTAAATCATATTAAAAACTACCTAAAAACAATGCCAAAAAGCGTATAAATTTTCCGCTCATCACAACACCAAACTTAAATTATTACTTGTCCCCAAGCAACTGAAAACAAAATAGAATAAAAAGAAGAGAATATACAATGAATCTCACAATATCAATGAAACTTAGTCCCAATTAGATGAGCGGGGCTAGTAGCTTTTTGCTTCTGAACAGTTTTGGCATCTCATTTTATCCTTTGAAATTCAGAATGATTGGCATCTTTAGGAACTCAGAATTTTAGATAGTGTTGTTGATTCTTCTAGTTCAGTACATTGATTCTTGAACACATATACTTTATGAGTCTTGGCCGTGACCCTAAGCACTTTGTTTTCCTGTATTACCACCGGATACATAAATGCCACAGACACATAACTGGGTGAACCTTTTCAGATTGTGACTCAGCTTTGCTAAAGTCCCCTAGTTAGAGGTGTCCAGAGTTCTTAAGCACACTCTTTTGCTTTGGATCACAACTTTAACCACTAAGTCTCAAGCTTTTCACTTGGACCTGCATGCCACAAGCACATGGTTAGGGACAACTTGATTTAGCCGCTTAGGCCAGGATTTTATTCCTTTGAGCCCTTTTATCCATTAATGCTCAAAGCCTTGGATCATTTTTACCCTTGCCTCTTGGTTTAAAGGGCTATTGGCTTTTTCTGCTTGCTTTTTTCTTTTTCTTTCTTTCTCTCTTTTTTTTCGCCATTTTTTTCTTTTTTTTCAAACTTTGTTATTCACTGCTTTTTCTTACTTCAAGAATCAATTTCATGATTTTTCAGATTATCAATAACACTTCTCTTTGTTCATCATTCTTTCAAGAGCCAACAATTTTATCATTCATAAACTTCACTATAAAAAATATGCACTGTTCAAGCATTCATTCAGAAAAACAAAAAGTATTGCCACCACATCAAAATAATTAAACTAACTTCAAGATAAAATTTGAAATTCAAGTACTTCTTGTTCTTTTGTAACTAGGCATATTTTTCATTTAAGAGAGGTGAAGGATTCATGGAATTATTCATAACTGTAAGGCATCGACACTAGACACTAATGATCATGTAATGAAGGCACAAACATAGATAACAAATAAAGCAAAAAATCAAAAAATAGAAAAATTAAAACAACAAAATTATAGAACGGATCCACTTTAGTGATGGCGGCTAGTTCTTCCTCTTGAAGATCCAATGGAATGCCTGATGTAACAGCCCAGACCATCCGCTAGCACGATATTGTCCGCTTTGGCACACAAGGCCTCACAGTTTTGCCTTTGACGATAGGGATGATAGCTGAAGCCCCCTCACACTCACTCGTCAAAATGCGTCATGCTAGGGAGAGGTATCCACACTCTTATAAGGCATGCTTCGTTCCCCTCCCCAACCAATGTGGGACCTTATAATCCACCCCCCTAAGGGAGTCCAGCGCCCTCGCTGGCACATCGATCCGGGTTTCGGCGCTGATACCATCTGTAACAGCCCAGACCACCCGCTAGCACGATATTGTCTACTTTGGCACACAAGGCCTCACGATTTTGCCTTTGACGATAGGGATGATAGCTGAATCCCCCCACACTCACTCGTCAAAACGCATCATGCTAGGGAGAGGTATCCACTCTCTTATAAGGCATGTTTCGTTCCCCTCCCTAACCGATGTGGGACCTTAGACCTGAGCTCCTCTATGTCTCTTCCTTGCCTTTGTTGCTCTTCCCTCATGGCTATTTGATCCTCTCTAATTTCATGGAGAATAATGGAGTGCTCTTGGTGCTCCATCCTTAGTTGCTCCATATTGGAAATCAAATCTCCCAAAGAGGTGTTGAGTTGCTCCCAATAGTTGTGTGGAGAAAAATGCATCCCTTGAGGCATCTCAGGGATTTCTTAATGAGGAACTTTCTCATGCTCTTTTTGAGGTCCATGAGTGGGCTCTCTTATTTGCTCCATCCCCTGTTTAGTGATGGGCTTGTCCTCTTCAATGAGGATGTCTTCCTCTATGACAATTCCAGCTAAACTGCATAGGTGACAAATGAGATGAGGGAAGGCTAACCTTGCCAAAGTGGAAGGTTTGTCAGTAACCTTGTATAGTTCTAGAGGTATGATCTCATGAACTTCCACTTCCTCTCCAATCATGATACTATGGATCTTGATAGCCGGATCCACAGTTACTTCGGACTGGTTGCTAGTAGGAATAATAGAGCGTTGGATGAACTCTAGCCATCCTCTAGCCACGGGTTTAAGGTCATGCCTTCTCAATTGAACCGGCTTGCCTTTAGAGTCTCTTTTCCACTGAGCTCATTCCACACATATGTCCATTAGGACTTGGTCCAACTTTTGATTAAAGTTGACCCTTCTAGTGTAAGGGCGTGCATTTTCTTGCGTCATTGGCAAGTTGAATGCCAACCTTACATTTTCCAAACTGAAATCTAAGTATTTCCCCTGAACCATTGTAAGCCAATTCTTTGGATTCGGGTTCATACTTTGATCATGGTTCCTAGTGATCCATGAATTGGCATAGAACTCTTGAACCATTAAGATTCTGACTTGTTGAATGGGGTTGGTGAGAACTTCCCAACCTCTTCTTCGGATTTCATGTCGGATCTCCGGATACTCATTCCTTTTGAGCATGAAAGGGACCTCAGAGATCACCTTCTTCTTGGCCATAACTTCATAGAAGTGGTCTTGATGGACCTTTGAGATGAATCTCTCCATCTCCTATGACTCGGAGGTGGAAGCTTTTGCCTTCCCTTTCCTCTTTCTAGAGGTTTCTCCGGCCTTAGGTGCCATAAATGTTTATGAAAAAATAAAAAGCAGTGCTTTTACCACACCAAACTTAAAAGGTTTGCTCGTCCTCGAGCAAAAGAAGAAGGAAAGAAGGGGAAGAAGAAGAAAATAGAGGCGATGGAGGGTGGAATGTGGTTCGACCAAGGGGTAGAAGTAGTGTTTGTGATGTGTAAAATTGAAGGAGGGATGAGGGGTTTATATAGGAGTGGGGGGAAGAGGTAGGTTCATGTATTTGGGGTTGGCTTTGGGAGGGAAAAGTGTTTGAATTTGAAAAGTGACGTAGGTGGGGTTTTTGGGGAAGAGGGATGGAGGTGATTGGTGAAGAGAATATAAGGAAGAGCATAGGATTTGATTGGTGAGGGGTATTTGGGGTAGAGAGATGGATTTGTGTGAGGGGGAGAGAGAGAGAGAGAGATGGGGTAGGTGGGGATCCTATGGGGTCCACAGATCCAGAGGTGTCAAGGATTTCTTATCCCTGCACCATTTAGGCATGCAAAATGCCCTTAGAATGCAATTCTGGAATTTAACGCCAGACTGCTGCCCTGTTCTGGCGTTAAATGCCAGCTTTTATACCTTTCCTGGCATTTAACGCCAGCTTGCTGCCCTGTTCTGGCGTTAAATGCCAGTCTGGTGCCCATTTCTGGCGTTAAACGCCCAGAATGGTGCCAGATTGGGCGTTTAACGCTCATTTTGCAACTCTTAAACGCCAGTAAGCTCTTCCTCCAGGGTGTACTATTTTTAATGCTAGTTTTGATTTTGCTTTAATTTTTGCAGCTGTTTTTGTGACTCCACATGATCATCAACCTAAAGAAAACATAGAATAACATAGATAAATAAAATTGGATTGCCTCTGGTGCACGAAATCACAATCACACAACAAACCAGCAAGTGCACTGGGTCGTCCAGGTAATACCTTACGTGAGTAAGGGTCGATCCCATGGAGATTGTGGCTTGAAGCAAGCTATGGTTATCTTGTAACTCTTAGTCAGGATATCAATAATTCTCAGATTTAATTGTAAAAAGTTAAAGAACATGAAATAAATACTTGTTTTGCTGTAATGGAGAACAGGTTGAGGTTTTGGAGATGCTCTATCTTCTGAATCTCTGCTTTCCTACTGTCTTCTTCTTCATGCACGCAAGGCTCCTTCCATGGCAAGCTGTATGTTGGGTTTCACCGTTGTCAATGGCTACCTCCCGTCCTCTCAATGAAAATGTTCAACGCACGCTTTCACCGCACGACTAATCATCTGTCGCTTCTCGATCATGCTGGAATAGGATCCATTGATCCTTTTGCGTCTGTCACTACGCCCAACACTCGTCACAACCATTCAATCCCTGAATCCTACTCGGAATACCACAGACAAGGTTTAGACTTTCTGGATTCTCAAGAATGGCCGCCAATGGATTCTAGCTTATACCACGAAGATTCTGATTAAGGAATCCAAGAGATACACACTCAATCGAAGGTAGAATGGAGGTGGTTGTCAGGCACACATTCATAGGTGAGAATGGTGATGAGTGTCACGGATCATCACATTCATCAGGTTGAAGAACAAGTGGTATCTTAGAATAGAAGCAAGCGTGATTGAATGAAAAATAGTAGTAATTGCATTAATTCATCAAGACACAGCAGAGCTCCTCACCCCCAACCATGGGGTTTAGAGACTCATGCCATAGAAGATACAATATGAAACGTGTAAAGTGTCATGAGGTGAAGATACAATAGCAAAAAGTCCTATTTATAGTGAACTAGTGACCTAGGGTTTACAAGAATGAGTAAATGACGTAAAAATCCACTTCCGGGGTCCACTTGGTGTGTGCTTGGGCTGATCATTGAAGCTTTCATGTGTAGAGACTTTTCCTGGAGTTAAACGCCAGCTTTTGAGCCAGTTTGGGCGTTTAACTCCAACTTTTGTGCCAGTTCCGGCGTTAAACGCCGGGAATTCTGAAGCTGATTTGGAACGCCAGAAAATACCTGAAATAACAGAAAAACACACAAACTCATAGTAAAGTCCAGAAATGTGATTTTTAATTAAAAACTAATAAAAACATAATAAAAACTAACTAAAACATACTAAAAGTATACTAAAAACAATGCCAAAAAGCGTATAAATTATTCGCTCATCACAACACCAAACTTAAATTGTTGCTTGGCCCCAAGCAACTGAAAATCAAACAGGATAAAAAGAAGAGAATATACTATAAATTCCGAATTATCAATGAAACTTAGCTCCAATTAGATGAGCGGGACTAGTAGCTATTTCCCTCTGAACAGTTTTGGCATCTCACTTTATCCTTTGAAGTTTAGAATGACTGGCATCCATAGGAACTCAGAATTCAGATAGTGTTATTGATTCTCCTAGTATAGTATGTTGATTCTTGAACACAACTACTTTACGAGTCTTGGCCGTGGCCCAAAGCCCTCTGTTTTCCAGTATTACCACCGGATACATACATGCCACAGACACATAACTGGGTGAACCTTTTCAGATTGTGACTCAGCTTTGCTAGAGTCCCCAATTAGAGGTGTCCAGGGTTCTTAAGCACACTCTTTTTGCTTTGGATAATGACTTTAACCGCTCAGTCTCAAGTTTTCACTTGACACCTTTACGCCACAAGCACATTGTTAGGGACAACTTGGTTTAGCCGCTTAGGCCATGATATTATTCTTGTAGGCCCTCCTATCCACTGATGCTCAAAGCCTTGGATCCTTTTTTTTTTTACCCTTGCCTTTTGGTTTAAAGGGCTATTGGCTTTTTCTGCTTGCTTTTTCTTTTTTTTTCTCTTTTTTTGTATTCACCGCTTTTTCTTGCTTTAAGAATCAATTTGATGATTTTTCAGATACTCAATAACATTTCTCCTTTTCCATCATTCTTTCAAGAGCCAACAATTTTAACATTCTTAAAACAACAAATTCTAAAGACATATGCATTGTTCAAGCATTCATTCAGAAAATAAAAAGTATTGTGGCCATATCAAACTAATTCCACTAGTTTCAAAGATGAATTCGAAATCCTGTACTTCTTGTTCTTTTGTGATTAAAAACATTTTTCATCTAAGAAAGGTGATGGATTCATAGGACATTTATAACTTTAAGGCATAGACACTAAGACACTAATGATCATGTAATAAAGACACAAACATAAAAATAGAAAATAAAGAACAAGGAAATTAAAGAACGGGTCCACCTTAGTGATGGCGGCTTGTTCTTCCTCTTGAAGATCTTATGGAGTGCTTTTGAGCTCGTCTATGTCTCTTCCTTGTCTTTGTTGCTCTTTCCTCATAGCTTTTTGATCTTTTCTAATCTCATGGTGGATGATGGAATGCTCTTGGTTCTCCGTCCTTAGTTGTCCCATGTTAGAGCTTAATTTTCCTAGGGAGGTGTTGATTTGCTCTCAATAGTTTTGTGGAGGGAAGTGCATCCCTTGAGGCATCTCAGGGATTTTATGATGAGGAATTTGGTCAAGCTCTTGTTTACTCCATCCTTTTCTTAGTGATGAGTTTTGAGATGAATCTCTCCATCTCCCAGACTCAGAGGTGGAAGCTTTTGCCTTCCCTTTCCTCTTTCTAGAGGTTTTTCTGGCCTTAAGTGTCATACATGGTTATGGAAAAACAAAAAGCAACGCTTTTACCACACTAAACTTAGAAGGTTTGCTTGTCCTCGAGTAAAAGAAGAGAAGAGGGAGTAGAAGAAGAAGAAATATATGAGATGGAGAGGTGTGAGTGGTTTGGCCAAGGGGAGTTTTAGGTGGTTATGATGTGGGAAAAGGAATGAGTGATGGTTTGAATTTGAGTGGGTAGGTGTAGGTGGTTTGTATGTTGGTTTTGGAGGGGTACTAGAGGTGATTGGATGAGGTTATTTTGGGAAAGAATGTTATGGAAGGGTGTGAAGAGGAGAGAAGAAGAGGTGAGGTAGGTGGGATCCTGTGGGGTCCACAGATCATGAGGTGTCAAGGATTTCTCATCCCTGTACCATGTGGCGTGCAAAATGCCCCTTGCCGCCAATCCTGGCATTAAACGCCAGGCTGCTGCCCATTTCTGGCGTTTAACGCCAGCTTCTTGCCCATTTCTGGCGTTTAACGCCAGCTTCTTGCCCTTTTCTGGCGTTAAACACCAGTCTCGTGCCCATTTCTGGCGTTAAACGCCCAGAATGGTGCCAGACTGGGCGTTTAACGCCCATTCTGCTACCTTACTGGTGTTTAAACGCCAGCAAGTTTCTCCTCCAGGGTGCTGTTTTTCATTCTGTTTTTCATTCTATTTTTGCTTTTTCAATTGTTTTTGTGACTTCACATTGTCATCAACCTACAGAAAACATGAAATAACAATGGAAAATAAATAGATAAAATTGGGTTGCCTCCCAACAAGTGCTTCTTTAATGTCAGTAGCTTGACAGTTGGCTCTCATGGAGCCTCACAGATACTCAGAGCATGATTGGGGCCTTTCAACACCAAACTTAGAGTTTGGTTGTGGCCTCTCAACAACAAACTTGGAGTTTGGTTGTGGCCTCCCAACACCAAACTTAGAGTTTGAATGTGGAGGTTTTGTTTGACTCTGTATTGAGAGAAGCTTTTCATGCTTCCTCTCCATGGTGGTAGAATGAGAACCTTGAGTCTTATAGTTTACAATGTCTGCAAGCCAAGGAGCTTCCTGAATAACAAAAAATTACTCATCCGGAAAGGTTTCAGAGATCTCAGTAGGAGGGAGGGATGCTCCTGCTACTGGTTCTATCCGGGACAGGTGATCAGCTACTTGATTCTCTGTCCCCTTTCTGTCTCTTATTTCTATATCAAACTCTTGCAGAAGCAACACCCATCTTATGAGCCTGGGTTTTGAATCCTGCTTTGTGAGTAAATATTTAAGAGCAGCATGGTCAGTGTACACAATCACTTTTGATCCCACTAAATAAGATTTGAACTTGTCAATGGCATAAACCACTGCAAGTAACTCCTTTTCTATGGTTGTGTAGTTCTTCTGTGCATCATTTAGAATACGGCTGCCATAATAAATGACATGTAGTTGCTTGTTGTGCCTCTGTCCTAATACTGCACCAATGGCATGGTCACTGGCATCACACATTAGTTCGAATGGCAGTGTCCAATCTGGTGCAGAGATAACTGGTGCTGTGACCAGCTTAGCTTTTAGAAGGTCAAACGCCTGCAGACACTCCTTATCAAAGATAAATGGCGTGTCTGCAGCTAGCAGATTACTCAGAGGTTTTGCAATTTTTGAAAAATCCCTTATAAACCTTCTGTAGAATCCTGCATGCCCTAGAAAGCTTCTGATTGCCTTAACATTGGTAGGTGGTGGTAATTTTTTAATTACTTTAACTTTAGCTTGATCCACCTCTATTCCCTTGTTTGAAATTTTATGCCCAAGGACAATCCCTTCAGTCACCATAAAGTGACATTTTTCCCAGTTTAAAACTAGGTTGGTCTCTTGGCATCTTTTCAGAACAAGTGCTAGATGGTTAAGGCAGGAGCTGATTGAGTCTCCAAATACTGAAAAATCATCCATGAAGACTTCCAGAAATTTCTCTACCATATCTGAGAAGATAGAGAGCATGCACCTCTGA
>NC_029781.3:43267246-43269068 GCF_000817695.3 Arachis duranensis
TTCATGACCCGCTAGTCTCTCTAGCATCTGGTCTATGAATGGTAAAGGAAAATGATCCTTCCTGGTGGCTGTATTGAGCCTTCTGTAGTCAATACACATATGCCACCCTGTAACTGTTCTTGTAGGAACTAGTTCATTCTTTTCATTATAAACCAATGTCATGCCTCCCTTCTTGGGGACAACGTGGATAGGGCTCACCCAGGGGCTATCAGAAATAGGATAAATAATCCCAGCATCTAGTAACTTAGTGACCTCTTTCGGCACCACTTCCTTCATGGCTGGATTTAGCCGCCTCTATGGTTGAACCACTGGTTTAGCATCTTCCTCCAATAGGATCTTGTGCATGCATCTTGCTGGGCTAATGCCCTTAAGATCACCTATGGACCACCCAAGAGCTGTCTTGTGTGTCCTTAGCACTTCAATTAGTGCTTTCTCTTCCTGTGGATTTAAAGTAGAACTTATGATCACTGAAAAAGTGTCACCCTCTCCCAGAAAAGCATATTTCAGGGATGGTGGTAGTGGTTTGAGCTCGGGTTTAGGAGGCTTATTCTCTTCCTGAGGGATTTTTAGAGGTTCTTTTATTTCCTCTGATTCCTCAGGTTGAACATCTTTAAAGATGTCCTCTAGTTCTGATTCGAGACTTTCAGTCATATTGACCTTCTCCACCAAAGAGCCAATGATATCAGCGCTCATGCAGTTATTTGGGGTGTCTGGATGCTGCATAGCTTTGACAACATTCAACTTAAACTCATCCTCATTGACTCTCAGGGTCAATTCCCCTTTTTGGACGTCAATGAGGGTTCGTCCAGTTGCTAGGAAAGGTCTTCCTAGAATCAGAGTTGCACTCTTGTGCTCCTCCATTTCCAGCACTACAAAGTCAGTGGGAAAGGCAAATGGCCCAACCTTGACAATCATGTCCTCAATTACGCCTGATGGATATTTAATGGAGCCATCAGTAAGTTGGAGGCATATTCGGGTTAGTTTGACTTCTTCAACCAAGCCAAGCTTTCTGATAGTGGATGCAGGTATTAGGTTGATACTTGCCCCAAGATCACATAGAGCTTTCTTGGTACAAGTACCCTCTAATGTGCATGGTATCATAAAGCTTCCAGGATCTTTAAGCTTCTCTGGTAAGCTCTTTAAAATGACTGCACTGCATTCATCAGTGAGAAAAACTTTTTCAGTTTCTCTCCAATCCTTCTTATGACTTAAGATCTCATACATGAACTTAGCATAATGATGAGCGGATAATTTATACGCTTTTTGGCATTGTTTTTAGTATGTTTTTAGTATATTTTAGTTAGTTTTTAGTATATTTTTATTAGTTTTTAGTTAAAATTCACTTTTCTGGACTTTACTATGATTTTGTGTGTTTTTCTGTGATTTCAGGTATTTTCTGGCTAAAATTGAGGGTCCTGAGCAAAAATCTGATTCAGAGACTGAAAAGGACTGCAGATGCTGTTGGATTCTGACCTCCCTGCACTCGAAGTGGATTTTCTGGAGCTATAGAAGCCCAATTGGCGCGCTCTCAACGTCGTTGGAAAATAGACATCCTGGGCTTTCCAGCAATATATAATAGTCCATACTTTGCTCGAGATTTGATGGCCCAAACTGGTGTGGCAAATCAGCCTCAGAATTTCCAGCGTTTAACGCTGGAACTGGCATAAAACTTGGAGTTAAACGCCCAAACTGGCATGAAAGCTGGAGTTTAACTCCAGAAAAAGTTTCTACAAATGAAAGCTTCAATGCTCAGCCCAAGCACACACTAAGTGGACCCAGAAGTGGATTTTTATGTCATTTACTCATTTCTGTATACCCTAGG
>NC_029781.3:43269268-43269623 GCF_000817695.3 Arachis duranensis
GACATGATCGAGAACCGACAGCTGAATAGCCGTGCCGTGACAGGGTGCGTTGAACATTTCCACTGAGAGGATGGGAGGTAGCCACTGACAACGGTGAAACCCTTGCATACAGCTTGCCATGGAAGGAGCCTTGCGTGCTTGAAGAAGAAAGAGAGTAGGAAAGCAGAGATTCAGAAGATGGAGCATCTCCAAAACCTCAACTTGTTCCCCATTACTGCAAAACAAGTAATTATTTCATGTTCTTTTACTTTTCACAATCAACCTTGATAATTATTGATATCCTGACTAAGATTTACAAGATAACCATAGCTTGCTTCAAGCCGACAATCTCCGTGGGATCGACCCTTACTCAGGT
>NC_029781.3:43269945-43271597 GCF_000817695.3 Arachis duranensis
AAAATTTGTGTTTGATTTTCTAAAAATTTTAAGTTTGGTGTCATTTTGTTGTTTTTCTCTTTCCTCATTTCAAAAATCAAATCTTTTTCATAAAAATTTTTCAATCATATCTTTCTAATTGCTAATCTCAAAATCTTTTTAATTAACTAATTGATTCAGTTTCCAATTTGCTTTGATCTTATTTTCTTTTAATTTTTCGAATTTTTATTTTATTTTCCTTTTGTTTTATTTTATTTTTTCGGTTAATTCAAAAAAAAAAAAAAAACAAAATATATCTATTTGCAATCCATTATGGATCTAAGGGGGATTGATCAGTCCAAAAGNNNCGGTCCAGAAGGACTCTGGGGTCATATGCTAACCCCATTACAGCTGCATATGGGAGTAGTATCTGTACACCTCCCATCAAAGCAAGCAGCTTTGAGCTAAACCGTCAACTCATTATCATAGTGCAGTAAAATTGCCAGTATTCCGGTCTTCCTCAGGAAGAGCCTACTGAGTTTCTGGCACAGTTCTTACAAATTGCTGACACAGTACGTGATAAAGAGGTGGATCAGGATGTCTACAGACTATTACTGTTTCCATTTGCTGTAAAAGATCAAGCTAAAAGGTGGTTGAATAACCAACCTACAGCAAGCATAAAGACATGAAAACAGTTATCAGACAAATTCCTGAATCACTTTTACCCTCCAAAGAGGATGACACAGCTAAGGCTGGACATCCAAGGCTTTAAACAAGAGGATAATGAATCCCTTTATAATGCCTGGGAGCTTTAAACAAGAGGATAATGAATTCCTTTATAATGCCTGGGAGAGGTATAGAGGTATGCTAAGAAAATGCTCCTCTGAAATGTTTTCAGAGGGGGTACAGTTAGACATCTTCTACTATGGGCTTACAGAAAAAGCTCAGATGTCTTTAGACCACTCAGCTGGTGGATCTATACACATGAGGAAGACAATTGAGGAGGCTCAAGAGCTTATAGACATTGTTGCTAGAAATCAATATTTGTACTTTAGCAATGAGTTCTCCCCAAAAGAGGAAGTCATGGCAGTAGCCACTGATCCCAATCCTCAAGAACAGATGATTGAGCTTAATCAACAATTGCTCCTGATGACAGAACAGTTAGCAGAATTTAAAGAGATGCTCCACGAAACTAAAGTTGCTAATAAGAATATAGAACTGCAGTTGAATCAAGCAAAACAGAAAATATCTAAACAGATAACAGAAGAATGTCAAGCAGTTCAACTGAGGAGTGGGAAGACATTGAATAACACTGCTCAAAAGAGCAAAAAGCCAAATAAGGAACAATTGACAGAGGATAACCAAACCACTGTTCAAAATCCCTCTGAGGACAGTAAGAGCCCAGAGAGGAACACTTTTGGCGTTCAAGCGCCAGAAAAGGGGGGAAAGCTGGCGTTAAACGCCCATTCCCTGCCCAGTTCTGGCGTTCAAACGCCAGAGAAGGGAGAGAAGTTGGCGTTAAACGCCCAATCTTCACCCAATTCTGGCGTTCAGACGCCAAGGGAGGATCAGACACCTGAGAGTGTTGACAGTAATCCCTCTAAAAAGGCTTTTTCAACCACTTCTGTAAGGAATAAACCTGCAGCATCTAAGGTTGAAGAATATAAAGCCAGGATGCCTTATCCTCAGAAACT
>NC_029781.3:43271748-43272543 GCF_000817695.3 Arachis duranensis
TTCATGAAAGAAATCTTAAGTCATAAGAAGGATTGGAGAGAAACTGAAAAAGTATTTCTCACTAAAGAATGCAATGCAGTCATTTTAAAAAGCTTACCAGAAAAGCTTCAAGATCCAGGAAGCTTTATGATACCATGCACATTAGAAGGTGCTTGCACCAAGACAGCCCTGTGTGTCCTTGGAGCAAGTATCAATCTAATACCTGCATCCACTATCAGAAAGCTTGGGTTGACTGAAGAAGTCAAGCCAACCAGGATATGCCTCCAACTTGCTGATGGCTCCATTAAATATCCATCAGGCATAATAGAGGACATGATTGTCAAGGTTGGGCCATTCGCCTTTCCAACTGACTTTGTGGTGCTGGAAATGGAGGAGCACAAAAGTGCAACTCTCATTCTAGGAAGACCTTTCCTAGCAACTGGACGAACTCTCATTGATGTATAGAGAGGGGAAGTAACCCTAAGAGTCAATGAGGATAAGTTCAAGTTGAATGCTGTAAAAGCTATGCAGCATCCAGACACACCAACTGACTGCATGGACGCTGACATTATTGACTCTCTGGTGGAAGAGATCAATATGACTGAAAGTCTAGAATCAGAGCTTGAGGACATCTTCAAAGATGCTCAGCCTGATCAAGAAGAGTCAGAGGAAACAAAGGAATTTTCGAAAATTCCTCAGGAGGATGATAAGCCTCCCAAACCTGAACTCAAACCACTACCACCATCCCTGAAGTATGCATTTCTGGGGAGAGGGTGACACTTTTCCAGTGATTATAAGCTCTGCTTTAAATCCACA
>NC_029781.3:43272893-43273750 GCF_000817695.3 Arachis duranensis
TAGTCACAGGGTGGCGTATGTGTATTGATTACAGAAGGCTCAATACAGCCACCAGAAAGGATCATTTACCTTTACCATTCATAGACCAAATGCTAGAAAGACTAGCTGGTCATGATTATTACTGCTTTTTGGATGGCTATTCAGATTACAACCAAATTGCAGTAGATCCTCAGGACCAAGAGAAAATAGCATTTACTTGCCCTTCTGGCGTTTTTGCCTACAGGAGGATGCCTTTTGGTCTGTGTAATGCTCCTGCAACCTTTCAGAGATGCATGTTATCCATCTTCTCTGATATGGTGGAGAAATTCCTGGAAGTCTTCATGGATGACTTCTCAATATATGGAGACTCATTCAGGTCCTGTCTTAACCACCTAGCACTTAAAATTGCAAAACCTTTGAGTAACCTGCTAGCTGCTGACACACCATTTGTGTTTGACGGAACAGTGTCTGCATGCATTTGAGACCCTGAAAGCTAAGCTGGTCATAGCACCAGTCATCTCTACACCCGATTGGACATTGCCATTTGAACTAATGTGTGATGCCAGTGACCATGCCATTGGTGCAGTGTTGGGACAGAGGCATAACAAGCTTCTGCACGTCATTTATTACGCCAGCCGTGTTCTAAATGATGCACAGAAGAATTACACAACCATAGAAAAAGAGTTACTTGCAGTGGTATATGCCATTGACAAGTTTAGATCCTATGTAGTGGGATCCAAAGTGGTTGTGTACACTGACCATGCTGCTCTTAAATACTTACTCACAAAGCAGGATTCAAAACCTAGGCTAATAAGATGGGTGTTGCTTCTGCAAGAGTTTGATATAGAAATAAGAGACAGAAAAGGGACAGAGAACCA
>NC_029781.3:43273845-43274659 GCF_000817695.3 Arachis duranensis
AACTCTTTGCCATTCAGGAAGCTCCATGGTTTGCAGATATTGCAAACTATAAAGCTGTGAGGTTCATACCCCAGGAGTACAGCAGAGTGCAAAGAAAGAAATTAATTTCAGATGCCAAGTACTACCTATGGGATGAGCCATATCTCTTTAAGAGATGTGCAGACGGAATGATCCGCAGATGTGTACCCATAGAAGAAGCACAGAGGATCCTATGGCACTGCCATGGATCACAGTATGGAGGACATTTTGGAAGTGAGCGAACAGCCACTAAAGTCCTCCAACGTGGCTTCTACTGGCCTACTCTCTATAAAGATGCCCGAGAGTTTGTGCGTAACTGTGACAGTTGCCAAAGAGCTAGTAACTTGCCTTACGGATATGCCATGCCTCAACAAGGGATATTAGAGATAAAATTGTTTGATGTTTGGGGAATTGACTTCATGGGTCCATTCCCACCATCATACTCAAACACTTACATTCTGGTAGCAGTGGACTATGTATCTAAGTGGGTAGAAGCAATTCCTACACCCACTAATGATACCAAGACCGTGCTGAAATTCCTCCAGAAATACATCTTCAGCAGATTTGGTGTTCCCAGAGTACTAATCAGTGACGGGGGCACTCATTTCTGCAATAGACAGCTATACTCTGCTATGGTCAGATATGGAATTAGCCACAAAGTGGAAACTCCGTATCATCTGCAGACAAATGGGCAAGCTGAAGTCTCTAACAGAGAGCTAAAAAGAATCCTAGAACGGACTGTGATAGCCCGAAGAAAGGATTGGGCAAAGAGCTTGGATGATGCTCTGTGGGCATA
>NC_029781.3:43274790-43276073 GCF_000817695.3 Arachis duranensis
AAAGCCTACTGGGCAACCAGATTCCTAAACATGGATGCTCAGTTAGCTGGTGAAAAAAGATTACTCCAGCTAAATGAGCTAGAGGAGTTCAGACTCAATGCCTTTGAAAATGCAAAAATTTATAAGGAAAAGGCAAAGACGTGGCATGACAAGAAGTTGTCATCCAGAGTCTTTGAGCCAGGACAAAAAGTTCTGCTCTTCAACTCTGGGCTCAGATTGTTTCCAGGAAAACTTAAGTCCCGGTGGAGGGGTCCGTATGTGATTACAGGAGTGTCACCATATGGATATGTTGAGCTTCAGGATATTGATTCTGACAAAAAGTTCATTGTTAATGGACAGAGAATCAAGCATTATCTTGAAGGCAATTTTGAGCAGGAATACTCAAAACTGAGACTTGAGTGATTCTCAGTGAAAGTCCAGCTAAAGACAGTAAAGAAGCGCTTGCTGGGAGGCAACCCAGTCATTAGCAGGTTATATGTTTTGATTCTACAGAGGCAAGTATCAAAAATGAAGGAATTCACAGAGTTACAGAAGGATTTGGTGCAAAAAGCAGAGAAACAGAGCTTACTGGCGAAAAAATGCCAGTAAGGGGCATTTTGGGCGTTAAACGCCAGAATGGGCACCATTCTGGGTGTTTAACGCCAGTAAAGGTGCCATTTTGGGCGTTAAACGCAAGAATGGGCACCATTCTGGGCGTTTAACGCCAGGTGTGTAGCATCCTGGGCGTGTAGCAAAACGCCCAGTGATAAAGGGAATCTTGGCGTTTAACGCCAGCCAGGGCACCTGGCTGGGCGTTAAACGCCCACATTGGCTAACAAATGGGCGTTAAACGCCAGAATGGATACCATTCTGGGCGTTTAACGCCAGAAAGGTGGGGGACCAAGATTTTGCTTTCCAATCAATTTTTTTCAAACTTTCCTTTTTTGACCCATACTTTTCTACATAAACACATTTCAACCTTTCATCATTCACCTTCAAATCTTCAAAAATCAAAATCATTCTTCAAATCTCTCAAATCAATCCCAAATCTTATTCAAAAACTCACCAATCTCTCAAAATCTCTTCACATCTTCTCAAATCTCCTTCCAATTTTTCGGAATCTCTTCTTCCCCCCTTATATATAGACGTTCAGCCTCACCATTCCCCCACACCATTCGAATTTGCTCTTCTTCTCTCTCTCCTCCTTCCTTTCTTTTGCTTCTGGACAAGCAAACCTCTAAGTTTGGTGTGCTTTTCCGTGATCACTGAGCCAAGATTCATCAAGATCATGGCTCCTAAGGGAA
>NC_029781.3:43276157-43276909 GCF_000817695.3 Arachis duranensis
TTTGGAATCAAGAGAAGTTCTTAACCAAAGAACATGAAGGCCATTATCACAAAATAATGGGTCTGGGGTCAGTGATCCCGGAAGTTAAATTTGATCTGAAATAAGATGAATATCCGGGGATCCAAGAGAAAATTTGAAACAGAGGATGGGAAATTCTAACCAATCCTGAGATAAAGGTTGGAAGAAATATGGTTCAGGAATTCTACTCAAATCTGTGGCTAAGAGATAAGCAGAGAATGACTGGAACTGCCTACCATACCTACAGAACCATGGTCAGAGGGAAAGTTATGTACTTCCATCTGGACAAAATAAGAGAAATCTTCAAATTGCCTCAACTGTAGGATGATCCTGATTCCTTTAATAGGAGAATGGTGAGAGCAGATAAAGGGTTGGATCAAGTTCTAGAGGACATATGCCTCCCTGGAACTAAGTGGATAACCAATTCAAAGGGTGTCCCAAACCAACTCAAGAGGGGAGACCTCAAACCAATTGCAAGAGGTTGGCTAGACTTTATTGGGCGTTCCATATTGCCCACTAGCAACTGTTCTGAGGTCACTATCAAGAGAGCAGTGGTGATTCATTGCATTATGCTTGGAAAAGAAGTGGAGGTTCATCATGTGATTGCTTGTGAGATCTACACAATTGCAAATAAGAATTCCACTGAAGCCAAATTGGCTTACCCAAGCTTGATCTCCTTGCTCTGTAAAGAGGCTGGGGTAAAGATGGGAGTAGATGAATTCATACCCATTGAA
>NC_029781.3:43277017-43277481 GCF_000817695.3 Arachis duranensis
GGAGTTCCTCCCTGAATTTCTTGAAATTGGCTACTGGGCCAGCCTAGAAGCATCTATCACCAAGTTGCAAGAAACTATGGAGCAACTTAAGGAAGAACAGCAGAATCAAAACTGCATGCTCTGCAAATTGCTGAAGGAACAAGAGAAGCAGGGGCGTGAACTTCAAGAACTGAAACGCCCAAAACTCTTCCCTCAATTTGAGGGAGCATCCACTTCTCAAAATCAAGGTTGTTGAGTCCTAACTCTGTGAAAACCTCTATCATTAGGAGTCTATTTAATTTTTTTGTTTTTTGTTTTCTATTTTAGTATCATCTTATATCTATTTTTGAGTCTTGTTCTTAACTCATAATTAATAAAATTTAAAATTCATGTCTTAAAGCTATGAATGTCCTATGAGTCCATCACCTCTCTTAAATGAAAAGTGCTCTAATCACAAAAGAACAAGAAGTACAAGATTTCGAATT
>NC_029781.3:43277954-43278692 GCF_000817695.3 Arachis duranensis
ATTTTTCTGGACTTTACTATGAGTTTGTGTGTTTTTCTATGATTTTAGGTATTTTCTGGCTGAAATTGAGGGTCTTGAGCAAAAATCTGATTCAGAGACTTAAAAGGACTGCAGATGCTGTTGGATTCTGACCTCGCTGCACTCGAAGTGGATTTTCCAGAGCTACAAAAGCCCAATTGGCGCGCTCTCAACGGCGTTGGAAAGTAGACATCCTGGGCTTTCCAGCAATGTATAATAGTCCATACTTTGCCCGAGATTTGATGGCCCAAACCGGCGTGGCAAATCAGCCTCAGAATTTCCAGCGTTTAACGTTGGAACTGGCATAAAACTTGGAGTTAAACGCCCAAACTGGCATGAAAGCTGGCGTTTAACTCCAGAAAAAGTCTCTACAAATGAAAGCTTCAATGCTCAGCCCAAGCACACACTAAGTGGACTCAGAAGTGGATTTTTATGTCATTTACTCATTTCTGTATACCCTAGGTTACTAGTTCACTATTAATAGGATCTTTTGACATTGTATCTGTACCTCATGACACTTTACACGTTTCTTTGTGTACTTCCTACGGCATGAGTCTCTAAACCACATGGTTGGGGGTGAGGAGCTCTGCTGTGTCTTGATGGATTAATGCAATTACTACTATTTTTCATTCAATTATGCTTGCTTCCATTCCAAGATATTACTTGTTCTTAAACCGGATGAATGTGATGATCCGTGACACTCATCATCATTCTCAACTA
>NC_029781.3:43280414-43283820 GCF_000817695.3 Arachis duranensis
GTTGCCGGGGAATTGCAAACGTGTGCCTTATTATTGGTTATTGTAAATATTTAAAAAATATATATATTTTTCTTTTACTTGTTTATTTGTTTTTTCTCTTCCCTCTTATTTCTGATAACTACTATGAATTCTCACCCCTCTCGCTTTGAGTTTGGTTATAACGTTGTTGAAGGAAATAGAAACTACAGAAGGAATATGCATCAAGGTCAGACCAATCAAGGATGGATGAAGCCAAGAGGATCTAATCAACCCTTTAGGCAACAACACCCTCCGAGATATCATGGACAACGACCATTCTACAATGCATACCCAGCTGAGAGATATGGTGGACAACCTTGTAACAACCAACAAGCCCCACCCCGTGCCTATAGACCATCCTCTCAACATAACCTCGAACCACCACACTCACAAGCTTCTTTTCACCATTCGCCACCATACGATCCTTATCCACTCCAACACCAATCCAATTACTCCCAAGAACAACCACTCCCCCATACACCATACCCATATCCATCAAAGCCAGAATCACAGGTTCGCCTTGAAGAATCAATAAAATAACTTACTGCAACTCTTCATCAACTGGAGCAAGCAATAAATCAATTATCTTCCAGACGTTCAGCCCCTCAACAGACTCCCATGGCTTTATGTAGAGAATCCAATGAAGAACGCAGTACAAAGAAGACGCTAGAAGCTCCAGTGAACAACATAGAGCATAACTTTGTACTGGAACAAGTAGAGGAAGCTGTCATTGTAGAAGAAGAAGAGTTGGTTGAAGATTTAGGAGATGCCGAACCACCACTTGAAGATTTAGGAGAACTCCATCAAGGATGTTACAATTGACGCTAAAGAGGATTTTGCACCACCTCCAATGCAAATATCTTATGAAGAACTGGACGGAATAACCCAGGACGCAGGTTTCCTTGATGATGATGATCACGAGTCCTGTTCTCTTAGTGACGACCTTGCATCTGCAAGTGATTCCTCTGATATATGAAGGTGATGCTAAATTAGATTTTTCTCAACCTCTAATATATGACTTGAGCGATGATGAGGGAGAAATTGAAGACTCTGATCAAGATATGGTTGAACTGGAAGAATTCACAGAAGATTATAGGGAGTAGAACTTACAGAACCACTAGAAACACCTATCCCAAGGCCATTACCGCCCAACACAAACTACAAGTGGGTAACGCCTTTGCCTTTTATCTTTACTTTTCCACTTGAATATGGTTTACTTGAAACAGATGGCCAGCTTAGAGCTCTCTGCGGTTTTAAGAGGAAAAGGGATATGACTTGCACTCAATGCTGGTATGCAAGATTCAATAAGGTTTCGCACTTCAACTTGAGGTGCAAGAATTGGTGTCAAGCTCAATTTAAAGGATCTCGGAAGCTGTTTGGTCACTGCAGTGGAAATTCAGATTACTCATCACCCGACTGGACCAATGTAGATCAAGATAAAGATGGGTGTAGAAGAAAAGTTTGGGATCCTAGAGTCTATTCTGACATTCAATACTCCAGCAGCCTACAAGCCTGTTTGAACTCACACAAGGGCTTTACGTACTTTGTTTGGGACCCCGAAGGATGCTGGCATTCCAAACACTGGTGGAGATTTCTGGACGAATTCAAACATAAGCCACCATAACAGGAAGCTTATCCAATGTCCAACTTAAGGACTTTAACTAAAAGTGCTAGGTGGGAGACAACCCACCATGGTATGATCGTCCCTTTTTCAATTTTTTATTTAGTCTTATTTGTCTTCAAGTTTTATTTTATTTTATTATATTGAACCTGGAGTTTTGCATAACATTCATATTGGCATTGCATTATGCATTTTTCATGCATAAAAAAAAATTGCCACGCGACCGCGTCGCTGACGCGTCCGCGTCACATGGGAATAATGGCCTTCCACGCGACCGCATGCCTGACGTGGCCGCGTGCCCTGGATTTCGACATAAAAGGGTGCACAACCAATTATTGTGCTAGAGTGGTGCTGGATTGGTGCTGAACGCATAATTCTACCCACGCGGTCGTGTGACCCACGCGACCGCGTCACATTCTTCTAAAGCCCACTCACGTGATCGCATGCCCCATGCGATCGCGTCACTTAAAATTTGGCACTAATAATAATTTGAACAGAGAGTTGTGCGAGCGCAAGGCTGCCCTCGCGCCGGTAGCATGAATTGTGTCACGCGACCGCGTGAATCAGTATCAGCGCAAGTCGTGCGACCGCGTGCCCCACGCGTCCGCGTCGCTTGCGCCGCATAGCTTATCCTAATCTGCCAATTATCTTATCTTTTCTTCCCCAATCCTAATTTTTTCCTCCCTCCTCTCTTACTCACTTCTTTCCCTTCTCATTTTTTTCATTTTATTTATTTGCATATTCCATTCATTGTATTTTAACTTAGTGTATATTCTTCCTTCTTTTCTAACTTCATTATTTTTTCCTTTGGTGTTGAATTTTCTTATTTAAATGTTGCATCTTCTCTTAAATTATTTTGAGTGCTTAGTAGCTTGTTTTATTCTGGTTAGGTAATATTATTTATATCAATGCCAATCTTTTATACCTGTATCACTTTTGCATTGACTTGAATTTATATTATCTCTCCTTACCCACACTCTCTTCCCTCATTTTTTGAAAATTTTTACATTATTGATATTCCATGTGTCTCCACTATTTTTTCACTTGCATATTGTAGCTACCATGTAATTGAGACCCCCATTATTTGGCATTAACCCACCCAGACTTTATTTATATTCTTATTTTTATTTCTGGGTTACTTTTTCTTCTTTTCCCTCTTCTTTCAGGATGGCCACCACAAAGGGAGAGGAAAAGCTTCTTACTGGGGGGGACAAACAAGTTCATCTGCTCAATCTTTGGAGAAAAGCATCAGTTGAAGCAACTCGTCCACCTGCACATCTTATCATGCAATGAGGACGGTACAATCTTTAAGTGTGGGGAGGTCGATACCGATCTCCATGGGTTAGTTATTTCCTATTTCAACACCAATGTTTTATTTTATTTGATAGTTCATTGTTGCATTTGCATATTTGTTTGATTTTTGCATATTTTACCACTTGGTTAAAGTAATAATTTCTTTTGCAATAAACTTTTTATAGAATTTCACTAATTTGAATAAAATTTTTGTTAAACTTGTTTTGAAGTTGTATTTGGAATATGGTTTTTAAGCCAAAGAGCACACAACCTGTGAGATTTTGAGCTTATTTATATGGTTACATTATTTAACCATAAATTTTTATTCTTGTGTGTTTTCATCTCTATAATTGTAATCTTTGCTTTGTTCCATTCTATATGTCCAATATTTAATATATTTACATGCTTGCATATGATTGAGGCCATTGTTTGATTCTAGCTCACTTATCCCAAAATTAGCCTACCTTTTACATC
>NC_029781.3:43283921-43286988 GCF_000817695.3 Arachis duranensis
TATTTGAATAAAGGGGATACAAAAGAATTCTCCAAATGCAAAATAAAGCAATGCACGTGGGACAAAATTAAAACTAATACATGAGCATGTAACATCAAAAGTGGAAAAAATATGGGAGAATAGGTAAAGAAGCTTTGATTTACAAAGTATATATGTTGGGTGAGATCTTAGACTAATCAAGGATTCACTTAATTAGCTCACTTAGCCTTATATATACCCTTACCTTTACCTCAGCCCCATTACAACCCTGAAAAGACCTCATGATGTTTGCATTGGTATGCTAAATATTTGTTGATTGATTAGATGAGGAACAAAAGTTTAGAAAGCATGATTAGAGAAGAGTAGAGAGATTGACCCTAGACACTTGAGAGATTAGAGTGATATACGCTACCAGTGAGGGTTCAGTGCTTAATTCTATGTTCCCTGCTTTCATGAGCTATCTGCTTACAAGTTTACTTGTCTTTATTTTATATGATTTGAATTAGTGAAATCTGATTTATGTTTGTGATCGGGGTAAAACTTGTCTCTCAACAAATTCCCATTCGGCAAGTGTACCGAATTTGTTCTTAAGTAAAAACTCACAATAGAGTGAGGTCGAATCCCACAGGGATTGATTGATCAAGCAACTTTAATTAGAGGAATGATCTAGTTGAGCGAATCCATGAATAGAGTTGATAATTGTAGAAATTAAAATGGCGAGAAATTAAATGACTGAAAGTAAAGAGCAGAATTATAAATGGGAATGGGGGAATTGCTCATAAAAGTAAATTGCAGAAAATAAAGAGAATGAGTAATATCAGAAATGGGGAGTTCATTGGGCTTAGGAGATGTTGCATTCTCTGGATCAATTTCATTTTCATCTCTTCCTCAATCAATGCACTCATTGATCTCCTTGGCAATCTTAAGTGATTGAATCACAATTTCTTGCAATTCAATCTCTCAAATCGTGATCAATAGCCAATTCCTTGGTCAATTGCTCATGAGAAGAGATGAAGTGTGGTCACTGATTATACCACATGCACTTCCCAAATCAAATGCTTAGAGGGTTATAGCCACATACCCATCCACACTCAATTTGGTCCAGCATGAGAAAGCATTTCTAGCTAATCTCTTCATTCCTCTTTCAAGGATTCGAAGAGATCCATGTTTGAATAGCTTCTTTTCCAAGATAACTATCCAATTGGATGAAGATCGAAAGCTTTCAAGTAAAATCAAAAGGAAAGATAGAAGAAGAACAAGAAAATTACTATTGATCCATCAAATTACAACAGAGCTCCCTAACCCAATGAAAGGGGTTTAGTTGTTTATAGCTCTAGAAATCAAAATCAAAGATGGAGAATACATCATAAAGCTAGAAGTGCTAAGAAAGTAGATACAAAGAGTAGTTCTCTCTCCTAGCTCCTCCCCAAATGCTCATCTTTATTTCAAAACTACTCCTATATATACTACTCTTCTCAGGTTCTAGTTAGTTCTTCAAGTTTTGGGCCTTTGGATCTTTGAGCTTGAAGCAGTTCCTTTCTTCAATTGGGCTTGGCTTACTTGCAGAGAGAAAGTGTAAAGTGGGAAGAGACTTTAGCTCAAGACGTTAGGGGTGTTTAACATTTTGTGAAAATACAAGTTCGAGAACATTAGTGACACTTAACATTGTCACTAACGTTGCCATGCACCCCTTTGCCTCACTTCAAAGCCCACGTTAACTGGGTTAACGTGGCTTTTAACTTTGCCTTGCTAGCCCTCGAGAACGTATGTGACACTCAACATTGTCACTAACGTTCAAGTGTGCCCCTTATTGCTTCATGTTAAAGCTCACGTTAACTAGGTTAACGTGGCTTCTAACGTGGCTTTTGCCAACCTTCGAGAACGTTAGTGACACTCAACATTGTCACTAACGTTCAAGTGTGCCCCTAGGTCTCACGTTAGAGTCCACGTTAACTAGGTTAACGTGGCTTCTAACGTGGCCATTCTTAGCCATCCCAACGTTAGTGACAATGTTGAGTGTCACTAACGTTGGCTCATTCTTCATTCCTCATCGTTAGCTTCCACGTTAACCAAGTTAACGTGGAGGTTAACGTGGCTCTTGGGGGTTGTGTGGTTGCTCCAACGTTAGTGACAATGTTGAGTGTCACTAACGTTGTCGATAACTCTCCATCTCTTACGTTAGCTCCCACGTTAACCAATAACGTGGCTCTTTGCACCTTAGGCCAACGTTAGTGACAATGTTGAGTGTCACTAACGTTGGCTTCTCTTCCCCTTTTAACGTTAGAGGCCACGTTAACTAGGTTAACATGGCTTCTAATGTGGCCATTTGTGAGCAATTGCCAACGTTAGTGACAATGTTAAATGTCACTAACGTTGGCTCAACTTCTCTTCTCCACGTTAGAGTTCACGTTAACTTAGTTAACGTGACTCTTTAATGTGGGCATTGATGGCTTTTGAGAGTATTTTTGGCAATCACTTTTCTCCTTAACTTTGCAAGTTACCTCCCATTCCTTGCTTCCTTTGGTCCTGAAATCAAGCAATAGAGTGCATCAAAGTTCTAGTCCAAGTCATGGGTAATGCAATATACAATTTTGTCATTAAAATCATGCAAAATCCACATGAAATAATGTAAAATGCACAATGTATGCTTGAATCAAGGTCTGAGTGAATATTTGCCCAAAACTAACTTATTTCCTAAGAAAATGCATGAAATTACCGAAAAACAGTAAAGAAAAGTTTAGTGAAACTGGCCAAAATGCCCTGGCATCACAACACCAAACTTAAAGCTTGCTTGTCCCTAAGCAAGTACTGGAACAAGAGAACGATGAATGGAATCTCCAGAGAAATGAGTCATTCTTGTGGAAGTCAAATTACTGATTTTATGGTGGTTTCATGCATAGCAACTTAGGTTCATTCCACTACTGGCTTTCAGACCTTTATCATCTCCTAAAAGACTCATTTTGTTATATCCCATGAGACCTTTATTTATTGACCCTTTTATTGTTATTTCAAGGGCTTATTTGTGTTTTTAGGCTAAGTGTTTTGTAAGGGGGCAACTCTTTAGGATAAGCTTTCAGCCAACACTCCC
>NC_029781.3:43287159-43292537 GCF_000817695.3 Arachis duranensis
CACCTCTTTGGGTTACTAAATGCTCTGTGGAGAGGGTTACTCTTGATAGTGGATTTTCAGCTGATAATCCCGGGTTAGTTAACCCAAGTTACCAGGTGATGAAGCACCCCAAAGAGCTTATTCATCCAAGTAGATCCCTCACACAGGAGCACCACAGACACATGTCTTAAGGCAAACCATTGGTGCCTAGCCTTATTGCTTACTCTTTTTTCTTTTGTTTTTCATTTCCATTGTTCTTTCCCCTTTCTCTTATTAGGATCTTGTTGTTATCTTAGTCTCATGGGTATATCAAAAGTAAAGTATTCAGGATAGATAGTTGTCATCCTAACCTTGTGGTTGAACCAACTTAGCTAACTTATGACTATCCCCAAAGATTCATGAATGCACTTCCACATTATGAACTCTACTCTGGTCTTTCAAAACATAAACATTCTCTCTTCATTTGATTCTAAAGACAAACATACAATAAGTAAAGATACGAATGAAGTAACATAAAGGCTAGCAAGCATTGACTTCTTAATCATAAAATTCAGAATGCATAATTGAAAGTTGTCTAGCTAATATGGAGGCATGTCCTATTTCATACAAGATCCTCCTTATTGATAATACAAACTAAAAAAAAAAAACAAGAAAGGAGCTTCACCACCTTTTACTCATGTGGTTGCTCATGCTCCCCTCCATGCTTGTCCTCTTGGTGCTTTTCTTGAGTGCTTGTGCTCCCACTCCCTTTGCTTTTTCCAAGTAGTTTCTTCCAGAAGCCAGCATCTTCCATTTTTTTCTTCAGAGTTTCCTTCTGCTGTTTCACCTTCCCTTTTTCTCGTTCAACAAACTCTTTTTGGACCTCCTCATATGTGGGAATGGCATAATATAGGTGGTGCATATTATCATACATATAGCTCAATCTGACTTGAGTGTTTACACTGAATTCCTCTCTATGCAACTGCCTTCCTTCATTCAGCACGCTAAACTCATTAAATGATTTCATCTGAGCTAATTGCCGCTGGTTGAGCTCTTGAAGGCGTTTGTCTTGACGCTCTTGCCTCTCTGTTACTTGGTGTAGGGCTTGAGTGAGTTGTGAATATTGCTCCTGGTGCTGCTCCATGTGTTGTTTCTGCCACTGTTTCATCCATTTGGACTGCATGGCAAGTATTTGCTCTTGTCCCTCCATATGTTTCATCTCTAAATCCTCAATGGCATGTAAGATATGACTCATATTGAGGTTGGCTGGGTTGTGTTGCTCTTCTTGTTGGTAATCTTCATGATGATACTCCTCTTGATGAACTTCTTCTTGGGCTCTGTGCCTTCCTATATGTGGCCTTCTTAGTTGTTGAGCAAGTGAGGTGTGGACCATGCGCTCACGTGTGACCGGCTTCCCTGGGTTCACCCAGTCTGGACTGTTGTCCTCAAATACTACCTTAGCCTTGTTGCACAAGCAGAGAATTGTGCTAGGGTACCAAAGCCTGGCACCCGAATCAACTTTCTCAGCCGACTCTTGAATCCCTTCGGCAATATGCTCATGCACATTGATTTCCCCACCTAGTACTAAGCATTGCACCATAGTGGCTCGGTTGATGTTAACTTCTGAATTATTAGCAGCCGGTAGGATGGACCTTCTTACAAGCTCGAACCACCCCTTGGCCTCAGGATGAAGGTTTCCCCTTTTTATGAATTTTGGTCTCCCATCTGAGTACATCTCCCAATCAGCTGCTATCACACAGATATCTAACGCTATCTCTGAGAGCTCATCCTTATCAGGGCTTCTACTTATCCTTGACTGATAACTCTCCTCGTCAAAATGAGGGAATTTCAATTGAAGAGCTCTTATTATGGCACTTGGGCTGAAGTCGACCTCCCTTCCTCTCACATAGCTTTTGTAAGTTGGGGCTTTGGTCTTCTCCTCTCTAACTACATTTGCATAAAACTCTTTGATGAGGTTGCCATTGATCTTACCCTCTGGACTGGTGAGCAATTGCCACCTCTCTGTTCGATTTTCCTCAAAATCTGTGGTGATTCATTGGCATTGATTTGGAAGATTAACTCTGGCAATATCTTTCTGGCCCTTATCCACTCAAATTCTCGTTCATGAAAGGCAGTTTTGAATCTCTTCTCGTCAAAGGGAACACTCTCCATGGGTTCCTTTCTCTTTTGCCTCTTTGAGCTTGATGATGCCATGACTTGAGTTGTTGTTTTGAGGTAGGTTGAGGCTTCGGATAGATAAAGAGTGGGTTGGTTAAAACAATGCGTGATGAAGGGTTTAGTGTGCCAACAAAAGTGTAGAGAGTGGGGGTTTGAATGTAAGGAGTGAGCATGCACTAAGGTTCACTTATATAGGAAAAATCATGAGTGCATGAAGGGTGTGGATTGCACGAATGTTTCCTTGATGGACGGATGGGGTTGTATATGAAGGGAGGACAAGGATCATCACTTGATGGGGAATGTTGGTTCGGTCTTCAAGATTCTTCTTCTTTCAATGTTGCATGGCAACATTTCCCATGCCTTCCTTGTTGGGACAAGTGTAAAGTTCTCTTCGCGAAGTGGCCGAGCCTCCCCCATTAAATTATCTAATCAATCCTCATCAATGCTCACTTTCCTTCCCTATAAAGATAAAATAAGAAAAGTAAGAACAGATATTAAAATGAAACAAAATTGCTTCACCCTTTACGGCTAGAATGAAATAAAGTAAATAAAAACATACTTGTTTATTCTTGAATTCCAACTAACTAACTAACTAACTGTGTATCTTCATATGCACATTGGTGGCACCATAGGGTGACACCAAACTTAGTTTGGAGCACTGTGATGAAAGGTTGTGTTCAAAGCTTTAAGAATAATGCTTTGAACACCAAACTTGTTCTTCACTATATTCTGCATATAAGAATTTCACACGTGTTTGTCAATTTTTGGTTGGACTTCATGAATATTGATTTATTCACTACTTCTGAAAGCATGTAAAACATAGGTTGCCTCCCATGAAGCGCTTCTTTTGCATCACTAGCTTGACGTTACCCCCTTATCATGGTGGTTGTTAATGCTTGAAGTCTTCTCCTCTGGCAGTGGACTTGTATCCGTTGGTTGTATCAATGATCTCTACATGCTCCAAGGAGAGAACTCTGTTAATGGTGAAGACCTTAGGTAGCTGAGATGGTACAGTGGGGAGATTAGGGGGGATATCTGCGAAGTAGGCTGAGATTACTTTATCCCCTGGAGAGAAATCTTTCATAGGAATCTTCTTGTTCCGCCACCCCCTTGGTACCTTCTTCTTTGCCCCTGGTGCTATTTTCTTACTCCTGGTGACCTCCTTCTTTGAGGAGCTTTTGTTAATGTCCTCACAAACTTCTGGTGGCTTAGGTTCCTCCAATTTTTCCTTGACCTGTGGCACTTGCTGCTGGCCTTGTCCATCAACCCAGTGAATCTCAGGATGAGCTGGTTGTGCTTCAGTGCTTGCTTCTTCCTTTAGTATCTCATGATGCCCTTTGCTCGGTTCTTTATCCTCTTCATCTTTTTCCAGTGAGAGTTCGAAAATACTGAAGCTCAGTTGTTCATCATGGATCCTTAATATTAGCTCCCCTTTCTCCACATCTATGAGTGCTCTAGCAGTAGCTAGAAATGGTCTCCCCAATATGTTTGGGTGCAGGTGACTCTCTTCCATGTCCAGGATGACAAAGTCTGTTGGGAAAAAGTATTTTCCAACTTTGACTAAGCAACACGTTTTCCACCATTCCTACTGCTTGCTTTTGAGTCTTGTCAGCCAGCCTTATGACTACATCTGTAGGTAGTATCTCATTGATCTGCAGCCTTTTTACCAGGGATAGGGGTATTAAGTTGTTGCTTGCTCCCAAATCGCAAAGTCCTCTATCAAAATTTGTTTTCCCTATAGCACAAGGGACATGAAAACTCCCTGGGTCTTTTCTTTTCGCAGGCAATTGTGTTTGAATGAGGGTGCTGCAATCCTTGTTCATCACTATAGTCTGGCCCCCCTTGAGTGAGCTCTTCCTGGGAAGTAGCTCCTTCATATACTTGATGAATGCTGGCATTTGCTGAATGACCTTGATGAATGGTATGTTCACATTCAAAGATGCAAACGAGTCTAAGAACCTTGAGTACATTCTCTTTCCCACAACACCATTTAGCAGTTGAGGAAATGGTGCATATAGTCTCAGCAGCTTCTGTTGTGAGATTTCTGGTTCTTGTTGGTCTTTCTTCTCCTTCTCTACTAAGGTATTTTCAGGTTGTTCTGACAGCTTGCTTAGCTTGTCTTCAGTCTCCTTGTCATTTGTAGTGACCATATTGCAGTCTTCCCATCTTACTTTCTTTGCTTCACCTCTCGGATTCTTCTCTGTGTCACTTGGAAAGCCATCAGTGGGTCTGGGAATCTTCTCAGACAAATATCCCATTTGGAATTCCAGCTTCTTGATTGCTTCCCCCCGATTCTTCATACTGGCTCTCACCTCCTCTTTGAACACCTTATTGTCTTGAATGTCTTTGCATATGCTTTCAAGTAAGGTTTCAATCATAGAGATTCTGTCATCAAATGATGGTATGTTGGGGGTAGAGGTAGAAGAATGAGATGTATTGCTGTGGTTTTGTTGGTATGTCCTCTGTGTGAATTATTGGGGAGCTGTGTTGTTGTTGGGGTTGTGACGTCTCTGGTCTTGGCCTTGGTCTTGTTGATTACCCCAACCAAAGTTTGGGTGATTCCTCTATCCAGGGTTGTAGGTCTTGGAGTATGGATCATAGTTGTGTCTAGGTGAATTCCCAATGTAGTTGGCTTGCTCCTGAGTGCCTTCTTCCTCTTCACTTGCTCCCTCTTAAGTTGAAGTGGTGATCGCTGCTACTTGACTTCTCTCAATCTTCTTGGTGAGGTCAGCTAGCTGCTTGGTGATGAGCTTGTTTTGAGCAAGCAGAGCATCTTGATGAGCGGATAATTTATACACTTTTTGGCATTGTTTTTAGGTAGTTTTTAGTATGTTTGAGCTACTTTTAGGGATGTTTTCATTAGTTTTTATGTTAAATTCACATTTCTGGACTTTACTATGAGTTTGTGTGTTTTTCTGTGATTTCAGGTAAATTCTGACTGAAATTGAGGGATTTGAGCAAAACTCTGAAAAAGGCTGACAAAAGGACTGCTGATGCTGTTGGAATCTGACCTCCCTGCACTCGAAATGGATTTTCTGGAGCTACAGAACTCCAATTGGCGCGCTCTCAACGGCGTTGGAAGGTAGACATCCAGGGCTTTCCAGCAATATATAATAGTTCATACTTTATTCGAAGAATGACGACGTAACCTGGCGTTGAACGCCAAGTTCATGCTGCTGTCTGGAGTTAAACGCCAGAAAAACGTCATGATCCAGAGTTGAACGCCCAAAACACGTCATAAC
>NC_029781.3:43293158-43295148 GCF_000817695.3 Arachis duranensis
GCTCTACAGCATCTCCATCCGCTTATCTGAAGTTCCTACCAATGAATCTGCATAAGTCTTCTATCCTTTTTATAATCTATTCTCTTATTTCTATTTTCAAAAATCCATAAACCATCTTAATCTGCCTGACTGAGATTTACAAGGTGACCATAGCTTGCTTCATACCAACAATCTCTGTGGATTCGACCCTTACTCACGTAAGGTTTATTACTTGGACGACCCAGTACACTTGCTGGTTAGTTGAACGGAGTTGTGAATTCAACCAGTGCCATAATAATGATTTATCTCAAAATAGTTAGAACATGGATCACAATTTCGTCCACCAAGTTTTTGGCGCCGTTGCCGGGGATTGTTCGAGTATGGACAACTGACGGTTCATCTTGTTGCTCAGATTAGGTAATTTTCTTTTCAAAAATCTTTTTCAAAAATTTTTCTTTTTATTTTTCGTTTTTCCAAACTATATTTTTGAAAAAATTAAAATAAAAATATAAAAAAATTAGAAAATCATAAAAATCAAAAATATTTTGTGTTTCTTGTTTGAGTCTTGTCTTAATCTTTAAGTTTGGTGTCAATTGCATGCTTTGAAAATTTTTCTTGCATTTTTTCGAAAATCTCATGCATCCATAGTGTTCTTCATGATCTTCAAATTGTTCTTGATAAGTCTTCTTGTTTGATCTTGATAATTTCGTGTTTTGTGTTGTTTGTTGTTTTTCATGTGCACTTTTGCATTCATATTTTTCATGCATTAAAGATTTCTAAGTTTGGTGTCTTGCATTTTTGTTACTTTCTTGTTAAGAAAGGTTCAATCTTTAAATTCTAGAATCTTATCTTGTAGTTTCTTGT
The DNA here is from genome assembly GCF_000817695.3 of Arachis duranensis. Lineage (NCBI taxonomy): Eukaryota > Viridiplantae > Streptophyta > Magnoliopsida > Fabales > Fabaceae > Arachis > Arachis duranensis. Next base: position 43,294,002 of record NC_029781.3, read on the forward strand.
TAGTTGAGTCTTTTTAAAAAATTAAATCTTTTTCAAAATATCTTTTTATTAAAATTTTTATCTTATCTTTTTATCTTTTATCTTATCTTTTTCAAAAAATTTATCTTTTTCAAAATTTGATTTCAAAATATCTTATCTAACTTCTTATCTTCTTATCTTTATCAAATTTGATTTTAATTATCTAACTTCTTATCCTCTTATCTTTTTCAAAATTTGATTTCAAATCTTTTTCAATCAACTAACTAACTTTTTGTTTGTTTCTTATCTTTTTCAAAACCACCTAACTACTTTTCCCTCTCTAATTTTCGAAAATTCTCCCTCTCTTTTTCAAAAATTCGTTTTGTTTTAAATTTTAATTTTAATTATATTTTGTCTTTGATTTTCGAAAATTACTAACCTCTTTTTTCAAAAATTATTTTTGAAATTTCTCCCTCTCTTTTCTTCTTCTATTTAATTATTTAATTACTAACACTTCTCTTCACCTCTCTTCATCCAAAAATCCGAATCTCCATCTCCATTCTTCTAACCCCTTTCTTCTTCTACTGACATAAAGGAATCTCTATACTGTGACATAGAGGATTCCTCTTTCTTTTCTTGTTTTCTTCTTTTCATATGAGCAGGAACAAGGAAAAGGGCACTCTTGTTGAAGCTGATCCTGAACCTGAAAGGACCTTGAAGAGGAAGCTAAGAGCAGCTAAAGCACAGTACTCTGAAAAGGACCTAACTGAAATTTTCGAACAAAAAAAGGATATGGCAGCCAAACCCAACAACAACAATGCAAGGAAGATGCTTGGTGACTTTACTGTACCAAATTCCAACTTCCATGGAAGAAGCATCTCAATCATTGCCATTGGAGCAAACAACTTTGAGCTAAAGCCTTAATTAGTTTCTCTGATTTAACAGAATTGCAAGTTTCATGGACTTCCATCAAAAGATCCTTTTCAGTTCTTAACTGAATTCTTGCAGATATGTGATACTGTTAAGACCAATGGAGTTGATCTCGAGGTCTATAAGCTTATGCTTTTCCCTTTTGCTATAAGAGACAGAGTTAGAATATGGTTGGACTCTCAACCTAAAGATAGCCTGAACTCTTGGGATAAGCTGGTCATGACTTTCTTAGCCAAGTTCTTTCCTCCTCAAAAGCTGA
>NC_029781.3:43297910-43298211 GCF_000817695.3 Arachis duranensis
AAAAGCAAAAGAGTGTGCTTAAGAGCTCTGGACACCACTAACTGAGGACTCTAGCAAAGCTGAGTCATAATCTGAAAAGGTTCACCCAGTTATGTGTCTGTGGCATTTGTGTATCCGGTGGTAATACTGGAAAACAAAGTGCTTAGGGCCACGGCCAAGACTCATAAGTAGCTGTGTTCAAGAATCAACATGCTTAACTAGGAAAGTCAATAACACTATTCCAAATTCTAAGTTCCTAAGAGACGCCAATCACTCTGAACTACAAAGGAAAAAGTGAGATGCCAAAACTATTCAGAAGCAA
>NC_029781.3:43300017-43300532 GCF_000817695.3 Arachis duranensis
CATCTACATTGTTCAGCTCCATTACTCCTCTAGTGTTCCCTCTTTCGGAAGCATAGAAGTAGTCATTCTCAGCTACAATTTCAATGACATCTATGGCTTTGATGAGCGGATAATTTGTATACTTTTTGGCATTATTTTTAGTATGTTTTTAGTATGATCTAGTTAGTTTTTAGCATATTTTTATTAGTTTTTAGTTAAAATTCACCTTTCTGGACTTTACTATGAGTTTGTGTGTTTTTCTGTGATTTCAGGTATTTTCTGGCTGAAATTGAGGGACCTGAGCAAAAATCTGATTCAGAGACTAAAAAGGACTGCAGATGCTGTTAGATTCTGACCTCCCTGCACTTGAAGTGGATTTTATGGAGCTACAGAAGCCCAATTGGCGTGCTCTCAACGGCGTTGGAAAGTAGACATCCTTGGCTTTCCAGCAATATATGATAGTCCATACTTTGCCCAAGATTTGATGGCCCAAACCGGCGTACAAAGTCACCCTCAGAAATCCCAGCGTTAAACGC
>NC_029781.3:43301032-43304375 GCF_000817695.3 Arachis duranensis
TTCATACTGGCTCTCACCTCCTCTTTGAACACCTTATTGTCTTGAATGTCTTTGCATATGCTTTCAAGTAAGGTTTCAATCTTAGAGATTCTGTCATCAAATGATGGTATGTTGAGGGTAGAAGTAGAAGGATGAGATGTATTAATGTGGTTTTGTGGGTATGTCCTCTGTGTGAATTGTTGGGGAGCTGTGTTGTTGTTGGAGTTGTGACGTCTCTGGTCTTGGCCTCGGTCTTGTTGATTTCCCCACCCAAAGTTTGGGTGATTCCTCCATCCAGGGTTGTAGGTCTTGGAGTATGGATCATGGTTGTATCTAGGTGAATTCCCAATGTAGTTGGCTTGCTCCTGAGTGCCTTCTTCCTCTTCACTTGCTTCCTCTTGAGTTGAAGTGGTGATCGCTGCTACTTGACTTCTCTCCATCTTCTTGGTGAGGTCAGCTAGCTGCTTGGTGATGAGTTTATTTTGAGCCAGCAGAGCATCTACATTGTTCAGCTCCATTACCCCTCTAGTGTTCCCTCTTTCGGAAGCATAGAAGTAGTCATTCTCAGCTACAGTTTCAATGACATCTATGGCTTCCTCAATGGTCTTCTTCTTGTTCAAAGAACCTCCGGATGAATGGTCTACGGCCTTCTTAGATTCATATGACAGTCCTTCATAGAAGATGTGCAGCTGCACCCATTCATTGAACATATCAGATGGACATCTCCTTGTTAGGTCTTTAAACCTCTCCCATGCTTCATATAGAGTCTCACGATCTTGTTGCCTGAAAGTTTGGACCTCAGCTCTCAGCCGATTGACTCATTGAGGGGGGTAAAATTTTGCTAAGAATTTGTTCATAACATCATCCTAAGTTGTCAAGCTCTCCTTTGGAAAAGACTCCAACCACTTGGTTGCCTTGTCTCTGAGAGAGAATGGGAACAATAACAGTCTATAGATGTCTGGTTGAATGCCATTGGACTTCACTGTGTCACATATTCTCAGGAATGTGCTTAAGTGTTGGTTGGGGTCTTCTTGGACACCTCCTCCGAACGAGCAATTGTTCTGAACTAGGGTGATGAGCTGTGGCTTTAGTTCAAAGTTGTTGGCATGGATGGTCGGTTTTTAGATGCTACTTCCGCAATTCCCTGGGTTTGGGTTGATGTAAGAGCCCAAGACTCTTCTATCTTCCCCACCAGGATTTGCTCTACCTCCTCCACCATGGTTGTGCACTTCTTCCTCACGATGGTCTTCCATGGTTGTTTCAAAGTATTCTTCACAATGTTCCTCCTCTTCTTTAGCACCCACTACATGTTTTTCTTTTGCCTCTTTTCTTAATCTTAAGAAGGTTCTCTCAGGTTCAGAATCAAAGGAAGTTGAAGCTCCGCTTCTTCTCCCTGTCATACAACCAACAGAGTGCAAGCAAAGAAAAGTAATGCAGAAAGTATCTTGTTAGAATTACTTGTTAGTGTCAGTGATGCAATATATCAAACAGTTAGTGGGTTAGTGAACTAAATTGTAAATAGCAAAGAAAAACTAAGAAACAGGGGAGGGGAAGAATTAAACTAAAACGGAAAGCAAATTAACCGAACAGAAAATTAAATCAAACAAAATACAAATGCTCAATCTAGTGATCCTCTAATGTAATCATTGTCGATGCACAATCAATCCTCGGCAACGGCGCCATAAACTTGATCGGGGTAAAACTTGTCTCTCAACAAATTCCCATTCGGCAAGTGTACCAAATTTGTCGTCAAGTAAAAACTCACAATAGAGTGAGGTCGGATCCTACAGGGATTGATTGATCAAGCAACTTTAATTAGAGGAATGATCTAGTTGAGCGAATCCATGAATAGAATTGATAATTACAGAAATTAAAATGGCGAGAAATTAAATGACTGAAAGTAAAGAGCAGAATTGTAAATGGGAATGGGGGAATTGCTCATAAAAGTAAATTGCAAAAAATAAAGAGAATGGGTAAGATCAGAAATGGGGAGTTCATTGGGCTTAGGAGATATTGCATTCTCCAGATCAAATTCATTTTCATCTCTTCCTCAATCAATGCAATCATTGATCTCCTTAGCAATCTTAATTGATTGAATTACAATTTCTTGTAATTCAATCTCTCAAATCTTGATCAATAGCCAATTCCTTGGTCAATTGCTCATGAGAAGAGATGAAGTGTGGTCACTGATTATACCACATGCACTTCCCAAATCAAATGCTTAGAGGGTTATAGCCACATACCCATCCACACTCAATTTGGTCCAGCATGAGAAAGCATTTCTAGCTAATCTCTTCATTCCTCTTTCAAGGATCCGAAGAGATCCATGTTTGAATAGCTTCTTTTCAAAGATAACTATCCAATTGGATGAAAATCGAAAGCTTTCAAGTAAAATCAAAAGGAAAGATAGAAGAAGAATAAGAAAATTAGTATTGATCCATCAAATTACAACAGAGCTCCCTAACCCAATGAAAGGGGTTTAGTTGTTCATAGCTCTAGAAAATGAAAACAAAGATGGAGAATACATCATGGAACTAGAAGAGCAGAGTAAATACCGAGAGTAGTGCTATTTTCCCAACTTTCCAGCACCTTAAATAATTCAAAGCCACTCCTATATATACTACTCTTCTCAACTTCTAGTTAGTTCTCCAAGTCTTGGGCTTCTGGATCTTTGAAGCAGTTCCTTTCCTCAATTGGGCTTGGCTTACTTGTAGAGAGAAAGTGTGAAGTGGGCAGAGACTTTAGCTTAAGACGTTAGGGGTGTTTAACATTTAATGAAAATACAAGTTCGAGAACGTTAGTGACACTTAACATTGTCACTAACGTTGCCATGCATAACTGGGTTAACGTGGCTTCTAACGTGGCCATTCTTAGCCATCCCAACGTTAGTGACAATGTTAAGTATCACTAACATTGGCTCATTCTTCATTCCTCATCATTAGCTTCCACGTTAACAAAGTTAGCGTGGAGGTTAACGTGGCTCTTGGGGGTTGTGTGGTTGCTCCAACGTTAGTGACAATGTTGAGTGTCACTAACATTGCCGACAAGTCTCCATCTCTTACGTTAGCTCCCACGTTAACCAAGTTAACGTGGGAGTTAACGTGGCTCTTTGCACCTTAGGCCAACGTTAGTGACAATGTTGAGTGTCACTAACGTTGGCTTCTCTTCCCCTTTTAACGTTAGAGGCCACGTTAACTAGGTTAACGTGGCTTCTAACGTGGCCATTTGTGAGCAATTGCCAACGTTAGTGACAATGTTAAGTGTCACTAACGTTGGCTCAACTTCTCTTCTCCACGTTAGAGTTCACGTTAACTTAGTTAACGTGACTCTTTAACGTGGGCATTGATGGCTTTTGAGAGTGTTT
>NC_029781.3:43309811-43310444 GCF_000817695.3 Arachis duranensis
GAGGACTTTAGTGGCTGTTCGCTCACTTCCTAAATGTCCTCCATATTGTGATCCATGGCAGTGCCATAGGATCCTTTGTGCTTTTTCTCTGGGTATACATCTGCGGATCATTCCACCTGCACATCTCTTAAAGAGATATGGTTCATCCCATAGGTAGTACTTGGCATCTGAAATTAATTTCTTTCTTTGCATTCTGCCGTACTCCTGGGGTATGAACCTCACAGCTTTATAATTTGCAATATCTGCAAACCATGGAGCTTCCTGAATGGCAAAGAGTTGCTCATCTGGGAAAGTCTCAGAGATCTCAGTAGAAGGGAGGGACGCCCCAGCTACTGGTTCTATTCGGGACAGATGATCAGCTACTTGGTTCTCTCTCCCTTTTCTGTCTCTTATTTCTATATCAAACTCTTGCAGAAGCAACACCCATCTTATAAGCCTGGGTTTTGAATCCTGCTTTGTGAGTAAGTATTTAAGAGCAGCATGGTCAGTGTACACAACCACTTTGGACCCCACTAGATAGGATCTAAACTTGTCAATGGCATAGACCACAGCAAGTAATTCTTTTTCTGTGGTTGTGTAATTCTTCTGTGCATCATTTAGAACACAGCTGGCATAATAAATGACGTGCAGAAG
>NC_029781.3:43312187-43312772 GCF_000817695.3 Arachis duranensis
AGTTTCTCTCCAATCCTTCTTATGACTTAAGATTTCTTTCATAAACTTAGCATAAGAAGGTATTTGCTCAAGTGCCTCTGCAAACGGAATCTTTATTTCAAGAGTCCTTAGATAGTCTGCAAAGCGGGCAAAATGCTTATCCTGTTCCGCTTGGCGGAGCTTTTGAGGATAAGGCATCTTGGCTTTATATTCTTCAACCTTAGATGCTGTAGGTTTATTCCTTACAGAAGTGGTTGATGAAGCCTTTTTAGAGGGATTACTGTCAGCACTCTCAGGTGTCTGATCCTCCCTTGGCGTCTGAACGCCAGGATTGGGTGGAAAATGGGCGTTTAACGCCAACTTTTCCCCATTTTCTGGCGTTTGAACGCCAGAACTGGGCAAGGAATGGGCGTTTAACGCCAGTTTTCCTTCCCTCTCTGGCGTTTGAACGCCAATAACATTCCTCTCTGAGCTCTTACTGTCCTCAGAGGGATTTTGAACAGTGGTTTGGTTATCCCCTGTCAATTGTCCATTGTTTGGCTTTTTGCTACTTTGAGCAGTGTTATTCAGTGTCTTCCCACTCCTCAGTTGAACTGCTTGACATTC
>NC_029781.3:43313491-43314867 GCF_000817695.3 Arachis duranensis
AATGGTATGGATTGCAAGTAGATAAAAATATATTTAAATTTTTTTTTGAATTAACCGAAAAAAATAAAATAAAACCAAGAGGAAAATAAAATAAGTAAAAAAATTCGAAAATCAAAAGAAAATAAGATCAAAGCAAATTGAAAACTGGATCAATTAGTTAATTAAAAAGATTTTGAGATTAGCAATTAGAAAGATATGATTGAGAAAATTTTTATGAAAAAGATTTGATTTTTGAAAAGAGGAAAGAGAAAAACAACAAAAAGACACCAAACTTAAAATTTTAAGAAAATCAAACACTAATTTTCGAAAATTTTTAAGGGAAAAACACAAAGAGGACACCAAACTTAGAATTTTTAAGGATCAAAAAGAGACTAAGGACATGCAAAATCGAAAATTAAAAGAAAAGCAAAAGCATGCAATTGACACCAAACTTAAAATATGAAACTAGACTCAACTAAAAGACTCTAAACCAACAAAAACAAAACAGTCCTAATCTAAGCAACAAGATAAGCCGTCAGTTGTCCAAACTCAACAATCCCCCGCAACGGCGCCAAAAACTTGGTGCACGAAATTGCAATCACACTTTTGCAACCCCGCACAACTAACCAGCAAGTGCACTGGGTCGTCCAAGTAATACCTTACATGAGTAAGGGTCGATCCCACGGAGATTGTCGGCTTGAAGCAAGCTATGGTTATCTTGTAAATCTTAGTCAGGATATCAGAAATTATCAGGATTGATTGTGAAAAGTAAAAGAACATGAAATAAGTACTTATTTTGCAGTAATGGGGAACAGGTTGAGGTTTTGGAGATGCTACATCTTCTGAATCTTTGCTTTCCTACTGTCTTCTTCTTTAAACACGCAAGGCTCCTTCCATGGCAAGCTGTATGTAGGGTTTCACCGTTGTCAATGGCTACCTCCCATCCATCTGTCGGTTCTCAATCAGGCCGGAATAGAATCCAGTGATTCTTTTGCGTCTGTCACTAACGCCCCGCCTTCAGGAGTTTGAAGCTCATCACAGTCATTCAATCCCTGAATCCTACTCAAAATACCATAGACAAGGTTTAGACTTTCCGGATTCTCGCTCAGAATACCACAGACAATGTTTAGACCTTCCGGATTCTCTTGAATGCCGCCATCAGTTCTAGCTTATACCACGAAGATTCCGATTAAAGAATCCAAGAGATATCTACTCAACCTAAGATAGAACGGAGGTGATTGTCAGGCACACGTTCATAGTTGAGAATATGATGAGTGTCACGGATCATCACATTCATCCGAGTTAAGAACAAGTGATATCTTAGAATGGAAGCAAGCATGATTGAATAAGAAACAGTAGTAATTGCATTAATCCATCAAGACATAGCAGAGCTCCTC
>NC_029781.3:43315209-43329125 GCF_000817695.3 Arachis duranensis
AAACGCTGGAAATTCTGAGGCTGATTTGCCACGCCGGTTTGGGCCATCAAATCTCGGGCAAAGTATGAACTATTATACATTGCTGGAAAGCCCAGGATGTCTACTTTCCAATGCCGTTGAGAGCGCACCAATTGGGCTTCTGTAGCTCCAGAAAATCCACTTCGAGTGCAGGGAGGTCAGAATCCAACAGCATCTGCAGTCCTTTTTAGTCTCTGAATCAGATTTTTGCTCAGGACCCTCAATTTCAGTCAGAAAATACCTGAAATCACAGAAAAACACACAAACTCATAGTAAAGTCCAGAAAAGTGAATTTTAACTAAAAACTACTAAAAATATACTAAAAACTAACTAGATTATACTAAAAACATACTAAAAACAATGCTAAAAAGCGTATAAATTATCCGCTCATCACAACACCAAACTTAAATTGTTGCTTGAAAAGCGTATAAATTATCCGCTCATCAAAAGTTCTAGTCCACGTCATGGGTAATGCAATATATAATTTTGTCATTAAAATCATGCAAAATCCACATGAAATAATGTAAAATGCACAATGTATGCTTGAATCAAGGTCTGAGTGAATATTTGCCCAAAACTAACTTATTTCCTAAGAAAATGCATGAAATTACCTAAAAGCAGTAAAGAAAAGGTCAGTGAAACTGGCGAAAATGCCCTGGCATCAGTTTGTCTTGGAGAACTTATTTATTTTTAAACAAATAGGTAGAAACTTTTTTGCATGTAGTTGCATTCATATAGATAGGTTGCATTTCATACATCCTACCATTCCTATTTATAGTTTCTCTTGAGCTTAGGATGAGGACATGCTATTGTTTAAGTGTGAAGAGGTTGATAAACTACTATTTTATAGTTTATCCTGTGCTTAATTGAGTGGATTTTATCAACTCTTTACCCACTTATTCATACTATTTGCATGGTTTTACATTTGCCTTCCTAATTATGTGCTTTAATTGAAAACATGCTTCTTTGGCCTTAAGTTTCCTATGTTTAATCCTCTCTTATTATCATTAGATGCCTTGATAAGTGTGTTAAGTGTTTTCAGATATTATAGGGCAGGAATGGCTCAGAGGATAGAAAGGAAGAATGCAAAAATGGAAGGAATACAAGAAGTTGGAGAAACTACTAAGCTGTCCAACCTGACCTCTTTGCACTCAAACATCTATAACTTTAGCTACAGAGGTCCAAACAATGCGGTTTCAGTTGCGTTGGAAAGCTAACGTTCGGGGCTTCGATTTGATATATAATATGCCATAGTTGCCCTGAAGCTAGGTGACGCGAACGCGTAATCCACGCGGACGCGTCGCATCTGCAAACTTCAATCCGCGCGGCCGCGTGGGCGACGCCTCCGCGTCGCTTGACCGCGACCTGTACGGACCAGAAAGCGCTGGAAGTGACTTCTGGGCTGTTTCTGACCCAATTTTTGGCCTAGAGAATACATATTAGAGGCTATCAAGTGGGGGAATGCATCCATTCATGATCATGCTCTCATAATTCATAATTTTTAGTTTTAGATGTAGTTTTTAGTGAGAGAGGTTCTCTCCTCTCTCTTAGGATTAGGATTAGGATTTCAACTTCTTCATTACAGGTTCAATATTCCTTTTACTATTTAATTTCTCTTCTATTTCTGTTTACTCTGAAGCTTTTATTGTGTTTGATTGACGTTGCCCAATTAGCTGTTGATATTGTCCATGTTAGAATTGACATTTTTATTTAATATAATTTGAGGTATTTCAGATTTATATGTTATGGATGCTTTGGCTTTATCCAATTTATTTTCATTCAAGTAGATTTTACTTTTCCCCTTTTTGGTCTTGGTTAAGAAATTAGTAACTCAGGAGTTATCTTAGCTCAACATAATTGATAACTGTTATCTTTGCTAATTGAACTGAACTTCAATAATCCCAACCTATTCTTAGGAAATAAATAGGATTCGAAGGTCAAACTAATTAGTCCCTTGACTTTCCTTTGCTTTAGCAAAGGTTAACTAAGTGGAATTAAGATTCAACTTTCATTATTAGTGATAAGAATAACTAAGTCTGGACTTCCAATTTCTCATACCTTGCCAAGGAGTTTATTTTATAGTTATTTATTTATTTTAGTTGTTATTTAAATTACTTGTCATACTTCTTCCTTAATTCCAAAACCCCCAATTTTACCTTTTTCATAGCCAATAATAAGAACATACCTCCCTGCAATTCCTTGAGAAGACGACCTGAGGTTTGAATACTCGGTTATCAATTTCAAAGGGGTTTGTTACTTGTGACAACAAAAACGTTTGTATGAAAGGACTTTTGTTAGTTTAGAAGCTATACTTGTAACGGGAATTTATTCTGAATTCTAGACCACGCAAAAGTTCTCTCATCATGTTCTTCCCATTTTTGATGCTTTTTTCTCCTAAAATTCAGCACAACTCATCTCAAAGTAGTGTACCATAATATTCATCAAAAAATGCACGAATTGTACTGATCAAATGAAATTTGTGCTCTTTTATGGTCTTCTTTATGCAAGAAAGAAGGGTAGATGATGCAAGTCATCAGCCATCAAGAAGGGAAACAAAATACTTCTAAATGGGCGGATGATGAGTTCTTGTGCACAATCTTTTGAGAAAAAAAGCATCAGTTGTAGCAGCCCATCCACTTGCACTTATTTGCATGCACCAAGGATGGTGCAATCTTTAAGTGTGGGGAGGTCGATATATACCAACTTTCATGGGTAACTACTTCTTTTTCCAATACCAATGTTTAATTAGTTAGTGGTTGCATTTGTATGTTTGATTGCTATTTGTTAGATTTCATGCATATTTTACCACTAATTGGTTAAAGTGATAAATTCTTTTCTAAGAAACTATCTTAAAGCATTTCAATAATTTGAATTAAAATTTTTGTTAAAATTGTTTGAAAAAATTTATTTTGGAACATGGGTTAGAGCTCGAACACACAAAACCATTGAGATTTTGAACCTATTCGATTGGTTGTATTTTACCAACCAATATGTTATTTTGGTGTGTGCTGTTCTCTCTAAAATTGTGATCTTTGTCTTGCTTGATTCTATATTTCCATTGTTTGATGTATGCATGCACTTATATGATTGAGGCCTTTGTTTCACTTAGCTTACATACCCATATGGCCTTAACCTTTCATTGTCCTTTGCAAACCAATGTTGAGCCTATTTTACCTATTTGTTCTTTACTTTAGCACATCATTAACTCTAAGCAAAAAACAATAATTTTCTTAATTTGAATCCTTGATTAGCTTGGACTAGTGAGAGTGCTCATGATTTAAGTGTGGGGAAATCAGTTTGGGAGCATTTGGTTTCAAAATTGGGTATATTGTATATTTTTGGTGAAAATGTGAAAAAAAAAGTTGATCATATATTCTTGCATTCAATACCATAATCATATGCGTTGAGAAAAATAAAAAGAAAAAAAAGAGAAAAAGAAAAGAACAAGAGAAAATAATAAAAAGTGGACAAAATATCCCAAAGTATATGGTGACAGCAATGCATATGTAATGTACTCAAATTGGAATGCATGAATATGTGGAAAACATAGTTAATGGGTAGTTAGATTTTGTATTGTGATTACATGGACTGTCTCAAGTTAGGTGGAAAGTTTGGGTTAATCAACGATTCAGATTTTAGTCCACTTAACCAAATACAATCCTACATTTACCATAACCCCATTACAACCCTTAAAAGACCTCTTGATATGTGTATTTGTGCATTAAAGTTTTGTTGATTGTTAGATAAAGGGCAAGTCTTAGAAAGCAAGCTTAGTAGAGAATTAAGAGAATCGAACCTTAATCACCTGAGCGGCTAGAGTGTATACACTTCCAATGAGGGTTCGATGCTCGATTCTTTGTTCCCGGCTTTCATGAGCTATCTTCTTCTTGCAAGTCTATTTGTACTTCATTTTTATGATTTGAATTAGTGAAATCCAGTTCATATTTGTTCTTAAAAGATTTATTTACTTTTAACCAAGTAGGTAGAAGCATTTCACATTTAGTTGCATTCATATAGATAGGTTGTATTTCATACATTCTACCAATCCTTTTCACTCTTTTATACTTTCTCTTGAGCTTAGTATGAGGACATGCTAATGTTTAAGTGTGGGGAGATTGATAAACCGCTATTTTAGGGTTTATCTTATGCTTAATTTAGTGGATTTTATCCATTATTCTCACACTTATTCATTAAATTCGCATGTTTTACATTTTCCTTCCTAAATTTGTGCTATGATTGAAAACATGCTTCTTTGGCCCTAAATTTTCTAATTTTAATCCTCTCTTATTACCATTCAATGCCATGACATGTTTGTTAAGTGGTTTCAGGGTTTATAGGGCAGGAATGGCTTAGAGGATGAAAATGAAGCATGCAAAAGCGGAAGGAATACAAGAAATTGAAGGAATTGCTTAGGTGTCAACCCTGACCTCTTCGTACTAAATCGACCATAACTTGAGCTACAGAGGTTTGAATGAGGCGGTTCCAATTGCGTTCGTCGACCATAACTTGAGCTACAGAGGTTTGAATGAGGCGGTTCCAATTGCGTTCGAAAGATAATATCTGGGGCTTTAAAATAATATGCAATTTACCATAGTTGCCATGCAGTTAGGCGATGCGCACACGTGGATCACGCGTACGCGTGACCTTGCGAAAGTTCAGCGACGCGTACGCGTGGGAGACGCGTACGCGTGACAGAACCACGTGCTGGACGTATCAGAAATCACTGGGGGCGATTTTGGGGCTGTTTTTGGCCTAGTTTCAAGCCCGAAAACACATATTAGAGGCTGCAGAGTGGGGGAATCAATCATTCACTTCTTATTCATATAATTTTAGGTTTAGATGTAGTTTTTTAGAGAGAGAGGCTCTCTCCTCTCTCTAGGTTTTAAGGTTCTCTTTTCAATTTCTTCTCAAATTCAGGTTCAATGTTCCTTTGATTTAGTTTCTCTTCTACTTTTATTTGTTCTAGCATTCTAGTTTATTTATTTTCCTTGTTGATTACTTTATGTTGACAATTTAGTTTATGAATGTTTGATGTTAGATTCAATTTCCATATTAATGCAATTTATTTTTTCTATGATTATTGTTGCTTTCTTTAATTTGTGTTATTGATGCTTGCAATTGGTTGTTTAAAGTTAATAATTATTGTTATTCTTCTATGTTTTTATGTTATGCCTTCCAAGTATTTGATAAAATGCTTGGTTGGATTTTAAATTAGCTTTTTATATTCTTGACTTGGATTGATTAGTTAATACTATAGAGTTATCAAATTCTCTTGTTGAAGGACAATTGAAAATAGCTGATTGGCTTAGACTTTACTAAATTTAGTCTTTGATTAGGACTTGTGAACCTAAGTGGATTTTGCTCACTTGACTTACCTTCATTGTAGAGGTTAACTAAGTGAAAGCGAAATACAATTATCATCATAGTTGAAGATGATAATGAGGACATGACTTCTAGTTCTCAATCCTAGTTAAGAGTTTTCTTAGTTATTAATTTAATTTCTTGCCATTTTATTTCCTTGTTCCTTATTTCAAAAACACAAAAAGATACTTTTCCATAACCAATAGTAAAAATAATTTCCTGCAATTCCTTAAGAGACGATCCGAGTTTTAATACTTCGGTTAATTCTGTTGGGTTTGTTTAAGTGACAAACATATTACATTTGATTGAGGTTGAATTGTCGGTTTAAAACGATACTTGCAACGCGATTAGTTTTGTGAAATTCTTTACTGATGATTTTCCCCCATCAGGCATGCCTTTGTTGCAAGCTGGGAGTGCCACGCCTTCGAACACGCCAATGGCACATCCATAGTGATGGGTCAGGGTTGCCTTTCTGTGGAATGAGCGTGGGGTGCCACGCCCAGACACGCCAGATCACACGCCCGTTCTAGAGTCTTGGCGTGCCATGCCCATGCAAGCACTAGTGGCACACCCATTGTGCTGCAGCCATGCTTCTTCTCTGGATGATTGCCCTAGCGTGCCACGCCCATTCACGCCAGCAGGCACACCAGTAGTGATGTCCTTGGCGTGCCACGCTTTCAAACACGCCAGTGACAAGCCCTCATTGTTGGCCTTATGTCATCTTTCTAGATCACAAGCCTAGCGTGCCATGCCCAGGCATGCCTATGGATACACCTTCATTCTTGCTTAGCATGCCATGCCTGGGCAAGTGCCCAACCTTCCTTGCTAGCTTCTATCTTTTTTATTGTTCTTTTCTCCTAAAATACATGCAAGATACATTTTCAAAGAAGTATTCGAACAACTCATAATTTATCCATTAATATTGCACTAAATTAATGAGAAGTCATTCATTTTATGGACAAAACTCTATGAGCAACAAATAGATGATGCAAGTCATCAGATTCCAGCTTTTTGAATTTTTCTTCTAGTTCTCTTCGTCATCATACTTCCCTTCGTAGGGCTTGTTCTGATTTATGTTGTTGTTCTAACTTGTTCTCGAGCTGCTCTAACTGAACTTGATGCTCGTGAACTCATCCCATGAGCTTGGTAGGATCTCTTTCTCCTGATCCCCCCGATTGATGGACTTTTGAGCTTATTTTTCATCCTCCTTGATGTGTAAGATGTACTCCAGTAGCTCATTTTCCTTTGTCAGTTTAGGGAGGTATGACAAGTGCGTGATCTTCGTTGTGTTGCTCCACTTCATAGGCCGCTAAGTTAGAAGTTGTGTGCCTATTTTATGGAATGTCGTCTACCATCGTGCGGTATTGATTACTAGGTCTCCAGCAACGGTGCCAATATTCCAAGGCTTACTTTAAACCAGAGTGATTTGGGCCTAAACGTAGGGTCCAGACTCCTATAAAGGATTAGTTTGACATCTTTTCTGATGCAGTAAAGTTGTCCGAGTTCTTTGTAAGCAAAGGTAGGAGGTGGTACTAGTAGCACGAATCCATGTACCTTTGTACTGTTGTACCAGCAAGTGCACTGGGTCGTCTAGGTAATACTTGAGCAAGTCAGGGTCGATTCCACGAGGATTGTGGTTTGAAGCAATCTATGGTCAACCTGCCGGTCTTATTCAGGCAGATGAGAGAGTCGGAGATGTTGGTATGTTATTTTTTAATTACATAAAAATAAAGGGAATAAATAAACAAGGTAATTAGAACTCAAAAGTCATGTAAACTATGAAAGGAGAATAGTTAAGGGTTGGAGTTGCTTAGTCTTTCTGAATTAATTCTGGTAGTACTATCATCTCTTCTTGTGAGTGATCTCTTCTATGGCAGGCTGTATGTGATCAACGCCATGGGCTGTGGTCATTGATCTCCTATGCTACAAATAGATTGAACGCTATTGGCCGTGGTCATCCAACCTGACGAAGGGTAAAGCGCTAGTAAGTCATTCTCCTGGCAATCCTACTCAAAATACCACAGACAAGGTTGAATCTTCCGGATCAGAGAATACTACTTCTTTGGATTCTAGCCTATACCACAGAGACCCTAATCCCCCATAAATCGGATGAACTGGTGTCTTGAGAAATCCCCAATAAAGTCGTGGATTAACCGTCTGAGAGATGTATAAACATAGCTGTTGGCTCATGTTTTTCAGTCATGTATTCACATGAACCCAAGTAGACGCGGGTATTGTCAGGCACATTCGTCTTAGTGTAATGAACAGAGCTAATTAGTCAGATCATCCTATTCACCACGATGAAGATTAGATATACATCTTAGAAATAGATCAAACACATATCGGAGAAGAAATAATAATACTTTTGTTAATTCATAGGACTCATCAGGGCTCCTTCCCTCAACTTCGGAGGTTTAGAAACTCATACTAAGGTAAGATACAATGATGAATTCGAAAATATGGTAAAGGTGATGTAAAAGTCTCGAATAACATGAATTAAATCCCTTAAATGCTAAACTAATGACTAGTAAGGGTAAAGCAGTCTTTTTAGTGCTAAAATCTACTTCTGGGTCCCACTTGGTGAGTGTTTGGGCTGAGCTTTAATGAGATACACGTACTATGAGGTCTTTTGGGTGTGGAACACCAGCTAGCGAGTCCTCTCTGGGTGTTTGGACATTGGGCTCTGCTCCTTGGGCGCTGGACGCCAGAAAGGGGGCAGGAAGCTGGCGTTGGACACCAGTTTTGGGCTTCTAATCCAAAAAAATGTATAAACTATTATACATTTCTGGAAAGATATGGAAGTTATCTTTTCATAGTCATTGAGAACGTGCCATTTGAGCTTCTGTAGCTCTAGAAAATCTCCTCCGAGTGTAAGGAGGTCAGATTTGGACAACATCTGCAATGCTTTCTCTGAATCAGACTTTTGCTCCAACTCCTCAAAATCAGCCAAAAAGGTACTTGAAATGGTAAAAAAACACACACACTCAAAGTAGGATCCAAAAATATGAATTTAGCATTAAAACCTGTAAAAACTTAATAAAAAATAGATAAAACATATTTAAAACTATAAGAAAACTATGTTAAAAAGCGTATAAAATATCCGCTTATCACTACACCAAACTTAAACTGTTGCTTGTCCCCAAGAAACTTAAAATAAATAGGACGAAAAGAAGGTTAGAATGCAATAAATCTCTTAGTTTTGAATGAGGCTCAGTTTCAATTAGATGAGCGGGACTTAGTAGCTTTTTGCTTCTGAATAGCCTTGGCATCTCACTATCCATTGAAAATAAGAATGGCTAGCATCTTTAGGAACTTAGAATCTAGATAATATTATTGACTCTCCTAGTTAAGCTCTTTTTTATTCTTGAACACAGCTTTCAGAATCTTGGCCGTAATCTTAAGCACCTTGTTTTCCAGTATTACCACCGGATACAATAATGCCACAGACACTTTAACTGGGTGAACCTTTTCAGATTGTGACTCAGCTTTGCTACAGTCCCCAAATAGAGGTGTCCAGAGTTCTTAAGCGCACTCTTTTTGCTTTGGATCATGACTTTATCTGCTCAGTCTCAAGCTTTTCACTTGATACCTTCACACCACAAGCACATGGCTAGGGATAGCCTGGTTGAGCCACTTAGGCCAGGATTTTATTCCTTTAGGCCCTCCTATCCACTGATCCTCAAGGACTTGAGACACTTTTTCCCTTGCCTTTTGGTTTAAAGGGTTATTGGCTTTTTCAATCTGCCCTCCTTTTCCTGTATTTTTGGGCAGTAATGGATTCTTCTGCTTTTTTTTTCTTTTTCTTTCAACTTTTTTTTTCTGTCACTTTTTTTATGCAAGATTTTTCTTGCTTCAAGAATCAAATTTTGAATTTTCAGATTATCAATAATATTTTTCTTTTTTCTTCATTCTTTCAAGAGCCAACATCATAAAATTCAACTTCAAATATGCACTATTTATTCATGCATTCAGAAATTAAAGTAATGCCACCACATCAAAATAATTTAACTGTTCTTTCTTGGAAAACTCAAAAATTTATGCATCTTTATCTCTTCTAAAAAAACTATTATTTTATTCATGTTTAATGACGATAAGAGAAATAATTTATAGCTAATTGGAAAATTTTAAAATTAATTAATTACTATTAATGCTTATGTAATTCTAAAAAATTAAAAGAAATAAAAACTAAAAATAAAGATAAAGACTTAATTACTACTAGTGTTCATGCAACCTAATTATGAATTAGAATAACAGAAATATGAAAAACAAGAATTAGAATAGCCACAGAGTTGAAACTCAACAACCTTCAGCTTGGGGGATGCTGGTTTCTTCAGGCTGTGGGATGCAGGGCTCTTTAACTTGAGGGGCGCATGGTTCTTCAGCTTGAGGGGCCCTGGGCTCTTTAGGAGAGAGCTTCTGGCGCTTTAACTCCTCAATTTCATGCCCCTGCTTCTCTTGCTCCTTGATCAGTTTACAAATCATGCTAGTCTGATCTTTCTGCTCCTCTCTAAGCTGATCTAAAGTGCTCTATAAGTGTATTACAGACGCCTTCAGCTATTCTCAGTAATCCATTGGAGGGATCTCTTGGGAAGGCTCAGGTGCCTTCCTCTTAGGGTGATCGTCTTCTATCTTGGAGCTCTCCATCACCTGCTTGGTGATTGGTTTTTTCACTGGAATAAAGTTGTCCATTTGGATCAGAACCTTAGCCTCTTGGCATAAGCGAAAGATGAGATTTGGATAAGCCAGCATGGCCCTAGTGGAATCTCTATTTGATAGCTTGTAAATCTCACGGGGGATAATTTGGTGGACTTCCACATCATTCCCCATCATGATGCAGTGAATCCTCACAGCTCTTGCAATATTAACTTTAGAGTGGTTACTTGTGGGGAGTATAGAACGCCCAATGAAGTCTAGCCATACTCTAGCAACAGGCTTGAGGCTGGCTCTTTTTAGTTGGCATGGCTCCGCTTTTGTATTCTCAATCCATTGAGTTCCCGGCAGGCATATGTCCTCTAGGACCTGATCCAGCTTTTGGTTGGCTACAACCCTTCTGTTGTATGACTCACGGTCATCTTGTTGCAGAGGTAGTTTGAAGATCTCTCTCACTCTATCCAGGTGAAAATACATGATCTTCCCTCTGACCATGGTGCAAAAAGTATGGAAGGTTGTTCCATCTTTCTTTTGCTTATCTATCATCCACAAATTTGCATAGAATTCTCGGATCATATTGTATCCAACATTTAATTCGGGATTACTTAGAATATCCCAGCCTCTTCTTCGAATCTGCTCTTGGATCTCCGGGTATTCTTCTTCTCCAAGGTTGAATCCTACTTTAGGTATTACTGGCCTTTTTCTCATTATCTTATGATAATGTTCTTCATGTTGCTTGGTAAAGAATCGAACAGTTTTGAAAACAATTGTTGAGTTGTCTTCTTTGTTGTTCTTTGGGGAGGTCTTGCCACTTTTGGAGCCATGGGATTGAATTCTTGATGAGAGAACAGGGTTCCTGCCACATCAAACTTAAAAATTTGCTCGTCCTTGAATAAAAAGAGAATAGAAGAAAAAGAAGAATAAAAAGAAGAGAGAATTCAAATAAGAGATGGTGAGTGAGGGAGAGGGGCACGGACATGTATATATATAGGGAGGGGGGAGGGATTTTCGAAAATAATTATGAAAGCAAGATAAAGATTTTTTTTAAAAAGTTAAAAACAAGATAAGTTGTTAAATTGAAAGATAAGAAAAGATTTAAAGAGGATAGAAAAGGTATTAAAGACAAGATATGAAGTATGAAAACGATTTAAAAGTTTAATAAAAGATATGAACAAGATAAGAAAAGGTTTTGAAAGATTTTGAAAATAAGTTACAGAAGATATGAAATTTTGAAAAGGACTTGAAAAATTTTTAAAAAATGTTTTAATTTTGAAATCAAATTGAAATTGAGGTATTTGAACAAAATTTGATATAAAAATTAAAGAATTTTTGAAATTAAATTGGATGAAGATGAGTTGAATCAAGATAAGATTGAAAAATTGAAGTTACCTCTATGCTGCCATGTTGGCGTTTAATGCTAGAATAGTGCTCCCTCTTGGGCGTCAAACGCCCAGCCAGGGCCTCCTGGCTGGCATTTAACGCCAGGCATACACCCCTTCTTGCGCGTTAAACGCCCAGCCAGGGCTTCTTGAGTGGCATTTAACGCCAGGTGTGTGCTCCTTTATGGGTGTTAAACGCCCAGCCAGGGCCTCCTGGCTGGTGTTTAACGCCAGACTTGCTGTCTCCATGGGCGTTTAAACGCCCAATTGCCATCCTATTTTGTTTGTTGTTTTGCATCTTCCTTTCTCTGGTTAAGCACTGTTCATGATCACTAAAATTAAAATTAACTTAAAAAACAATGAAAAGCTAATTAAAAAAAACTAATTAAAATGGAACTAACTATAAAATCAATAAAGTATGAGTGATTATTGGGTTGCCTCCCAATAAGCGCTTCTTTAATGTCTTTAGCTGGACTTTACTATACTTAACTTAGTAACACTGTTGAGCCTCCTGGCTCTATTTCTCCTTCAAGGTAATGATTAATTCTCTGTCCATTAATAGTGAACATTCTTTCTTTACCTTGGAGTTCTATATGCCCGTAAGGTGATACACTAGTAATCACAAATGGTCCTGTCCAACAGGATTTGAGTTTCCCAGGGAATACTTTGAGGCTTGAGTTGAAGAGTAGGACTTTTTGTCCTGGTTCAAAGACTCTGGAAGCTAACTTCCTGTCATGCCACCTCTTTGCTTTTTCCTTATAGATTTTTACATTTTCAAATGCTTCTAAGCTGAATTCATCCAACTTATTTAGTTGGAGCAGCCGTTTCTCCCCTGCTGCTTTAGCATCAAAGTTGAGGAATCTAGTAGCCCAATAGGCTTTGTGTTCTAGTTCCACTGGCAAATGACAGGACTTCCCATATACCAACTGATACAGGGAAGTTCCAATCGAGGTTTTTAAAGCTGTTCTGTATGCCCACAGAGCATCATCAAGCTTTCTAGCCCAATCATTTCTAGAGGCACTTATTGTCATTTCTAGGATTTGCTTTAGTTCTCTATTTGAGACTTCAGCTTGCCCATTCATTTGGGGATGATACGGTGTTACTACTTTATGGCGAATTCTGTATCGGCTTAAGACAGAATCCAGCTGTCTGTTGTAGAAATGAGTTCCTCCATCACTAATTAGTGTCCTAGGGACACCAAATCTGCTGAAGATATTCTTTTAGAGGAACTTCATTACTACTCTGGTGTCATTTGTGGTTATTGCTGTTGCTTCAACCCATTTAGACACATAATCTACTATGACAAGGATGTAGATGTTTGAGTATGAAGGCGGGAATGGTCCCATAAAATCTATGCCCCAAACGTCAAACAACTCAATCTCTAGGATCCCTCATGCTGTGACCATGGGGGAGATTGGCAGCCCTCTGGCAACAATCACAGTTACGGACGAACTTTCTAGAATCCTTAAAGAGAGTAGGCTAGTAAAAGCCACTTTGGAATACCTTAGTGGCTGTCAACTCACCTCTTAAGTGTCCTCCATAATTAGAGCTACGACAATGCCATAGAATTCTCTGTGCCTCTTCTTTAGACACACAGTGTCGGATTATTCCATCCGAGCATCTCTTAAAGAGATATGGCTCATCCCAGAGGTATTATTTTGCATTATGCATGAGTTTTCGGGCTTGCTACCTGGTGAACTCCTTGGGAATGAACCGGATAGCCTTGTAGTTTGTAATTTCTGCAAACAAGGTACTGTCTGGATGGCATAGAGTTGCTCATCTGGAAAGGATTAGGATATGTCAGTGAAGGGAGAAGAAGTTCCTGCTACTGGATCAATCTGGGACAAGTGATTAGCCACCTGATTTTCTGTCCCTTTTCTGTCTCTAATTTCTATATCAAACTCTTACAGGAGTAATACCTATCTTATAAGTCTGGGTTTAGAATCTTGCTTAGTGAGTAGAGAATTAGAATCTTGGTGACTTGGATCGGTGGTGCCGTCGTAAAGATCCATATCTGGTGGTTTGAAGTTTCGCGGTACCTTTTCCTTCATGATCTCTTGTGTGAAGGGATCATGATTGTTTTCGGGGGCGGTGCCGCGTTCCGTCCGGTCTTTCAGGTTGGCCTCTATTTTCCGCAGTTTTTCTTCTAATTCTCTGCGCTTGCGAGCCTCCCTTCTCAGATCTTGTTCAGTTTCCTTCTGCTTTTTTATGTCCTCTTCGAGTTGTTTCAGCCGGTTTTGCTGTGCCCGAACTGCTTCTAGAATTTCCGAGTTCTTTCCCTTCTCGGGATTTGGTGGATCTTTGTTTAGGAGTGATGTCTTTGGGTGATTCTGTTTGTTTCCCCCTGGAGTGCGTGGTGACAGAGGGCTATCCGGTCGTTCGCCGGTGTCAACTTCCTCTTCTTGTTCTGATGTAGCGTGGTTATTGTTGGGAGGGTCGTCCGCCATGGCAAGGGGATGACTTCCAGGGTCCCCGGCAACGGCGCCAATGTTCCGAGGGTTACCTGAA
>NC_029781.3:43334289-43336104 GCF_000817695.3 Arachis duranensis
TTTCTTTCGGCGGGGGGAGTTCCCGACTTCAGGTAGTTGAGTATGGGGGGCATCCATCTTTGTTGTTGGTCGGATATATTTAGTATTTCTTCCTCTCTTAACACGGAGGGAGATTGTAAGGTTTCTTGGAGGAGACTTCTGTTGTTGCCTCCGGGCTTGGTGCTAGCAAGTTTTGAGAGGGCGTCAGCCCGGGCATTTTGCTCCCGAGGTATGTGCTGGATTTGTACTTCTGGGAAGTGGCGTAACTGTGCCTGTGTTTGGTCCAGGTATTTTTTCATAGTCGGGTCTTTGGCCTGGTAACTTCCGTTTACTTGTGATGTGATGACCTGGGAGTCGCTGAAGATCGTGATTCTCTGGGCTCTGACCTCTTCGGCTAGCTTTAGACCTGCTAGTAGGGCCTCGTATTCGGCTTGGTTGTTCGAAGCCTGGAACTCGAATTTTAGGGATAGTTCTATCCGCGTTCCTTGGTCGCTTTCGAGTATAACCCCGGCTCCGCTTCCTGTTTTGTTTGAGGACCCGTCGACATACAGGTTCCATGAGAGTGGGGTTCCCGGGGTCTCAGTGTATTCTGCGATGAAGTCGGCTAAATACTGGGATTTTATGGCGGTTCGGGCTTCATAGTGGATGTCGAACTCGGACAGTTCCACTGCCCATTGTAGGATTCGTCCTGCCATGTCTGTTTTTTGTAAGATGTGTCTCATGGGTTGGTTTGTCCGGACCTTGATGGTGTGGGCTTGAAAGTAGGGACGGAGCCTCCGAGCTGTGAACACTAGGGCGTAGGCGAATTTTCTATTTTCTGATAGTTTAATTCGGCCCCTTGTAGTGCCTTGCTTACAAAGTATATGGGGTGTTGTCCTTGGTCATTTTCCCATATTAACGCTGAGGCAACTGCCCGATGTCCGACCGAGAGGTATAATACGAGCTCTTCCCCTTTTAAAGGTCGGGTTAGGATTGGTTGTTGCCCGAGGAATTCCTTGAATTTTTGGAAGGCTTTTTCGCACTCCGGGGTCCACGCGAAGGGTTTCCCTTTCTTTAGGAGTGAGTAGAGAGGTAGTGATTTTATCGCTGATCCTGCCAAGAATCTTGATAGGGCGGCTAGCCTTCCATTCAGTTGTTGTACTTCTTTGACACACGTCGGGCTTTTCATATTGAGTATTGCTTGGCATTTATCCGGGTTTGCTTCGATGCCTCTTTGAGTCAGCATGAAGCCTAAGAACTTTCCGGCTTCTGCGGCGAAGGTGCACTTTGTTGGGTTAAGTCTCATGTTGTGTTTCCTGAGGGTGTCGAAGACACTGGTGAGGTCGGCCACCAAGTTTCTGTCTTCTCGTGTTTTTACCAGCATGTCGTCAACATACACCTCTAGCTGTAGTTCGATGTGCTTTGAGAACACTTTATTCATTAGCCTCTGGTAGGTTGCTCCTGCGTTCTTCAGCCCGAAGGGCATTACTACGTAGCAGTAGTTTGCCCTTGGGGTTATGAACGAGGTCTTTTCTTGGTCGGGTCCGTACATCGGGATTTGATTGTATCCCGAGTATGCGTCCATGAAGGAGAGATATCTATAGCCTGAGGCTGCGTCTACTAAGGCGTCGATGTTTGGTAGTGGATATGGGTCTTTGGGGCAGGCTTTGTTGAGATCCGTGTAGTCGACGCACATCCTCCATTTTCCATTGGGCTTTTTTACCAGGACCACGTTTGCGAGCCATAGGGGGTATTTTACTTCCCTAATGAACCCTGCATCTAGTAGTGCTTGTACTTGTTCTTCTATTGCTTGCATGCGCTCAGGCCCGAGCTTCCGGCGTCTTTGTTGGACAGGTC
>NC_029781.3:43336707-43348675 GCF_000817695.3 Arachis duranensis
TATTCACAGTATTCGGACCGATCTCTTCCCGCTCTTTTGTGTTTTAGAGGTCGAGGTGGTGGGATTTTTTCGGTGTGGCACACTTCTCTGTAGACGTCTACCAGGGAGACTCGGAGGGGGGTGTAGCTGTGGTACTTCCGTGGCTTGTCCGAGGTGGATTCTTCTTTCTTTTTCTGTTCCCGATCTCGATCTCGGAGTGGGTAGGTTGATTCCTTCCTAGAAGAGTCTCTTAGCTGGGGGGTTTCCTCCATGTTGATATATTTTTCTTCCCGTTCCTGCACCTCGTATAGGGAGGTCGGGTATCGTTTGGATAGGGATTGGCTAAATGGTCCTTCTTTTAGGCCGTTTGCCAGTCCCATGATGGCCGCTTCTGTGGGCAAGTGTTGTATGTCCAGGCAGGCTTTGTTGAATTGCTCCATGTATTCTCGGAGAGTTTCTTGGTTGCCTTGTTTGATCCCGAGTAGACTGGGGGCATGTTTTGCCTTGTCCTTTTGAATAGAGAACCTTGTTAGGAATTTTTTGGTTAGGTCCTCAAAGCTGGAGATTGATCCTGGTGGCAGGTTGTCGAACCACTTCATGGCTGACTTGGTGAGAGTGGTGGGGAAGGGTTTGCACCGAATCGCGTCGGAGGCGTCGACTAGGTACATTCTGCTTCTGAAGTTGCTGAGGTGGTGACTTGGATCGGTGGTGCCGTCGTAAAGATCCATATCTGGTGGTTTGAAGTTTCGCGGTACCTTTTCCTTCATGATCTCTTGTGTGAAGGGATCATGATTGTTTTCGGGGGCGGTGCCGCGTTCCGTCCGGTCTTTCAGGTTGGCCTCTATTTTCCGCAGTTTTTCTTCTAATTCTCTGCGCTTGCGAGCCTCCCTTCTCAGATCTTGTTCAGTTTCCTTCTGCTTTTTTATGTCCTCTTCGAGTTGTTTCAGCCGGTTTTGCTGTGCCCGAACTGCTTCTAGAATTTCCGAGTTCTTTCCCTTCTCGGGATTTGGTGGATCTTTGTTTAGGAGTGATGTCTTTGGGTGATTCTGTTTGTTTCCCCCTGGAGTGCGTGGTGACAGAGAGCTATCCGGTCGTTCGTCGGTGTCAACTTCCTCTTCTTGTTCTGATGTAGCGTGGTTATTGTTGGGAGGGTCGTCCGCCATGGTAAGGGGATGACTTCCAGGTTCCCCGGCAACGGCGCCAATGTTCCGAGGGTTACCTGAAACGTGTAGCTCGGTCGTCTTGGTAAGACCCGAGGTGGGGGTTCTGTGACCCGAGCTTGATGTGCCGAGTGGCTGGTGGTTGTACCTGCAATGACACTCCGATGCTTAAGTTAGCATGGGTTCAAGCAGATATTTAGTAGAATTAGAGTATGAGTTATACCTGGGTGCTCCAGTGTATTTATAGTAGTTGGTCGTGATCTTCCCTGGATAAGATATTCTTATCTTATCTTATCTTTTTGGGAGTTTTATCTCTATCTTTGCGGAACCGCCTTTCCCAGGCCTCTTCGGCCTTTAGGTTTTGGGCTTTGTTCCTTTTGATGGGCCTTCTTAGCCTATTTGTCCGAGGTCCAACCTCAGGCGTGGGCCTTTGGGACGAGGTCGGGCCTTCTATGATCTTGTCCGAGTTTGGGGAGCTCGGTCAGGGTATGAACAGTACCCATCCTGAAAATATTTTAGTGAGACATTTTCTTAGCATCCTCCTATACCTCTCCCAAGCATCATAAAAAGATTCATTATCTCCTTGTTTGAAGCCTTGGATGTCCAGTCTCATCTGGTCATCTTTCTTGGGAGAAATTGGTTTAAAAACTTATCCACTAACTATTTATAAGTTTTTAAACTAGCTTTAGGCTAGTTATCCAACCATCTTTGGTCCTTTACTGCAAAAGCAAAAAGCAATAATCTGTAGACATCTTGGTCTACTCCCCTACCATGTACTGTGTCAGCAATTTTTAAGAAATCTGCCAGAAATTCTATCATCTTTTGATCTTTTGATCACTTTAGGCGATATTTCATATTTGGGGAGGCTGGCCATTTGGCCATGCCTAGACGTTTTTCTCTTATGTATTTTCCAATGGTGGAGTTTCTACACCTCATAGATTAAGGTGCGGAGCTTTACTGTTCTTCATGAATTAATGCAAGTACTATTGTTTCTCTTTCAATTCACACTTACTTCTTCTCCAAGATATACTCTCGTACTTAATTCAGTTAAGTCAGAATGAAGGGGTTATCCGTGACAATCACCCACTATCTTCGTTACTCGCTTAGCCAGGATCCACGTGCCGGACAACCACAAGCGGTCTATATGATGTTCAATGTAGTCATTGGACGACAGCCGGAGTAAAGTCTCTTGGGTCTTTGATCCACGGATCTGACTTGTCTCTCCTGACAATAGAGCATTTGAATCCGTGAGGTTAGAACCTTCATGGTATAGGCTAGAACCAATTGGCAGCATTCCTAAGATCCAGAAAGTATAAACCGTGTCTGTGGTATTCCGAGTAGAATCTGGGATGGGATGACTGGGACGAGCTTCAAACTCACGAATGTTGGGCACAGTGACAGTGTGCTGACGTTTGGATTTCCTGTCGGTAAAGAATTTTCACAAATATAATCACGTTGTAAGTATAGCTTCTAAACCAACAGAAAATTCTTTCGTACAAACGTTTGGTTGTCACAAGTAACAAACCCAATAAAATTTATAAACCAAAGTATTCAAACCTCGGGTAGTCTTCTTAAGGAATTGCAGGGAAGTATGATTTATTATTGGTTATGAAAAATAGTATTTTTTGGGTTTCTGAAAGGTTGAATGAGAAAAAATAAATTGCAGGAATTAATAAATTAATAACTAATAAATCTCTTGGCAAGGTATGAAAACTGGAAGTCTTATC
Source organism: Arachis duranensis (assembly GCF_000817695.3). Lineage (NCBI taxonomy): Eukaryota > Viridiplantae > Streptophyta > Magnoliopsida > Fabales > Fabaceae > Arachis > Arachis duranensis. The sequence continues at coordinate 43,339,574 of NC_029781.3, forward strand.
CTAGTTATCCTTATCAATGGTGATGAGAATTATATTTTTGCTTCCACTAAGTCAACCTCTAACTATGAAGGTAAGTCAAGTAGATAAATCAATTTAACACCTAATGTCCTAGTCAACTCCTGAGGAAAGACTAGAGTTATAGGAATCTAAATCAATCAGCAAAGATAACAATTATCAATCAGGATGAGTTTGATAACTCAAGAGTTACCAATTAATCAACCAGAACTAAGAATATAAAAAGCTAAATAAAAATCATATGTCTGAAATACCTCAAATATTAATAAAAGAAATCAAATCCAACATGGAAAATTTCGTAAATCAAATTGGAAAAATAAAAGGAACATTGAACCTGTAATGAAGAGAAGTAGTCTGAACATAATAGAAATCCTAAATCCTAATCCTAATTCTTAAGAGAGAGGAGAGAGCTTCTCTCTCTAAAAACTACATCTAAACCTAAAACTATGTATGAATGTATGTTATATCGTCCCCCTTGATGAATGGATGGATTCCTCAATTTATAGCCTTTAATCTGTGTTCTTTGGGCTTGGATCTGGACCAAAAAGGGTCTAGAAGTCGATGGGGCCGACTTCTGCAAATTTTGCAGATCGCGCACGTCACGCGTCCACGTCATTTGTATTTCGCATGATCTATGCGTTTGCATCATGCACGCGTTCGTGCAGATGCCAATTTGCGCAAAGCACGCATTCGCGTCGTCCACGCAGACGCGTCGCTGCCAGTTTCTTCAAAAACTCCATTTTGTGCTTTCCTTCCATTTTTGTAAGTTTCCTTTCCATCCTTTAAGTCATTCCTGCCCTAAAAAACCTGAAAGTACTTAACACACAAATCACAACATCGAATGGTGTTCCGAGGGTTGCCTGTAGTTGTAGGTCGATCTCGGATGAGACCTACTGTGCTGGTCGGAACCGATGTGTCCGGCTGGTGAATAGCGGCCGGAGCTGGTGTGTCCAACTTGTTGGACTGAATGTGCTGCTGATCCTTTGCCACCGAAGGGTGGGGGTACCTGCAAGGGACTCCGATGCTTAAGTTAGCAAGGGTATTAAGCAGGTATTTAGTAGAATCAGAGTATGAGTTATACGTGGGTGCTCGAGTGTATTTATAATGGTGAGATGTGACCTTTTGGATAAGATAAGTTAGTTATCTTATCTTATCTTTATCTTTGACCTGAGGTCAGTGTATCTTCAATGGAACCGCCTTTATCTCTATAGGCTTGGGTTGCCCTTGGATTTGGGTCGTATTCCTCTGTTTGGGCCCTTTACTGGGCTCTCCTGTCGATTTGGTCGAGCTCTTTGAGAAGAGGTCGGCAAGTCGGACCCAAAGAGGTTGATCGCTTTATCTCTAATCATCCCGGGTCGGATAGCTCGACCCAGGGTATGAACAGTGCCCCTGCTTGAGCTCGGTTCTTCCTTTGGAGGTCGAGTCCTTGACTTCGGTCCTTCTTCAGTGAAGTCGAACTCAAGCATTTTGTCGATTCCTTTCTTTGTAGAGTCTTTTTTTGAATGTAGAACGTTTTCCTCTAAAAGCGTGCGCTTTTGTATTAGCACTTTTTTGGGAACGCAAGCGGTTTTAACATCCGCATTTAATTGGCATTAATTGCCCCATTCTCTATTGGATTTTATTTTGAATCTCTTAATCAAAAAAATGGTTTCTCTTCTTCACTTCTTCTCCGTAACTCCTCCCTTTACTCTCTCATTTTCTGTTTCTTGCCCAGAGTTTGTAGTTTCTTCTTTGTGATGTTTGTTCTGCTACTGCATTTTCGGAAGAGGGCTGATTCCACATTTTTTCCTTCTGTGTTCGCATTCTTCCTCTTCGAGGGGTTGGCTTTGTTGCTTCTGCTTTTCATCTTTCTTCGAGGTTTTTTTCTATTCTCCAGGTTAGTCCCATTTCGCGTTTCCTCGTTTATTTCTGATTTTGCGATGGAGTTTTCCTTTTGATCTTCCTTTTGGAGAAAGTTTGGATCTTTTTGTTTTTATCGTGCTTGACTTGTTGCATGCTCTAGTTTATTCTCTTTTTCGGTGCGAATCTTTTGTTTGCTTGAATCTTTTTCTTTTGCATATTGCCGCCGTTTCTACCTGTGCTTTTGCTGATGGTTTTTGATTTCAAAAAAGTTTGCGCCTTTGCTGTTTTTCTTCTTGGTCCTTTCTGATAAACTGTAGCAGTAGTGTTTTTCACTGATAAACTGTAAGAGCGATGCTTTTTGCGTTTTTTGCTTCTTTTGTTTCTTTCGGGATTTTTTGATGAGTGCCGGGATGTAGGCTGTAGAAACAACTTGAAAACCTTGCCTGTTTACTGCCTCCAAGGGATGCCCCCAGACTTTCTTGAGTCTTGGGGTTTTCCCTTTCTGTTTGTCGAGATGTTTTGCTCCTCGCCCGGGATGTTTTTAAGTAATCCATTCTTCTCTTCTTTTTGTAGGATTTAGTTGACCTCATGTCTTCCCGAAATAACGTTGTAGAGATGCCTTCCCAGGTTCCTGCGGGTATGGCCGATTGGGTGGACTCCATGGTTCTCCTATGTGTCTCGCTGGTTGATTCTGAGTTTTGTGCTCAACTTAGGCAGTTTTATAGTGTCTGTAGTAAGTCTGGTGATGAGAAGAATTATGAACTTGTCCCTCCCTCTTCTGACGAGAGAGTATGCTTTTCAACTCGGGTTGCTGATGGTCGCCCTTTCTTTTATGCTTATGATTTTTTCTTTGGTCAGCTGGGTATTACCCTTCCTTTTACTCCATTTGAAACCGACCTGTTATGGTCTTGTAATGTTGCCCCCTCTCAACTTCATCCCAATTCCTGGGGTTTCATAAAAATTTTCCAATTGTTGTGCAACGGTTTTGGTATTCCTGCTTCCCAATCTCTCTTTATCTACTTGTTTGTCTTGACTAAGCCCGGAGTGGTGAAAAAGAAGGCAGCTTGGGTCTTTTTTCATTCCACCCAGGGAAAGAAGGTCTTTTCCATGTTTGACGAGTTATTCCGTGATTTTAAAAACTACTTTTTCAAGGTCCGAGCTGTTGAAGGAGCTCGGCCCTTTTTTCAGGATGAAAATGATGAGCCTGCCTTTCCCTTGGAATGGCAAAAAGACGTGAGGGTCTCCAGGTATTCTTGGGAAATGTTGGATGAGGCTGAGCGAGCCTTTGTTACTGTTTTGGAAGAATGCTGGGGTCAACCTCCCCATCTTGATACAAAGAAATTTCTAACCAATCCTTCTCTTCTTCAAACTGAAATGGGTATTTTGTGTTTCCTTTATTATCTGTTTATGTTGCTTGTAGCTGTCTTTCCGACTTGTCCGACTTGTAGTTTAACTTTCTGTTTCATTTGCAAAAGCAATGAAAAATAACGAATCTATGAAAGCTTTTAAGAGGGCGCAGAAGGCGACTGCTGCCAGAAATATTGCTGCCAAGGTGGCTGGGGAGGGGTCCTCCCAAGTGCGCGAGAAGCCATCAGTGCCAAGTTCCCCCGGGGTGAGGAAGGTGATCCCAACACCTCGGGTCTGCTTGGTGGATCCTCACCCTACTTCTGCCGCTCCATCTACTGCCCCTCCAAGTAAGAAGCAAAAGACGGCTGAGCCCTTTCGACCTCAATGCCCCTGATTTCAATGCCATTGAGTTTGTAGATCAACAAATCGGGCCCTATGGTACCATCTCCATGGACGATGTGTCCATTCTCCATCATCTGGAGTTTATGGCCCGAAATAATGTAAGGATGGCATATATGTCGGCTGCTATATACCGGACTGCTCAAAATCTTCCTCTCCATGCTACCAAGGCATTTATGGAGGAGGCAAAGCAGGAGTTTGACCGGATAAAGGGGCTGAAGGAGGAGCTTGAATTAAAGGTGACCACGTTGGAGAAGGATCTAAAGAATGAGAAGGCAAGTTCCCTTTCACTGGCGGCGTCTTTGAGGTTGGCCGAGGACACAGCCTTGATGCATAAGGAGAGTTATGTTACGACTTATCGAGAGGTGATGCGCCTGAGGGAGGAATTGAACAATGCCCGGGAAGATTATTCTGAGCTCCAAGATCATCTCATTGGCAGCGTGACTGCTGCTTTCGAGAACTTGAAGGAGCAAGTTCGGGTTATTGCTCCCGAGGTCGATCTCACCCCTTTCAGCCTGGACAATGTTGTCAGGGATGGCAAGATTGTCCCTGATGATGATGGTGATGATGATGCTGATCCTCCTCCTGTGTCCTATGCCAAAGTGTCGACTTCTTCTGCTCCTCCGGTTGTACCTGATTCGGATTGCCAGGTTCTGAACTGGGAGGATGGAACTATAGATGCCATGCCTATTCAGACTCATCCTCCTTCTCCTTGTCCTGATGATGCCACGAAGGCTCCTGATGCTTGTTGATCTTTTGCTAGTTGTAGTTGGCCCGGCTTATGGGCTTTCGAAACTTTTTATTTAATTGCTGACATTTCTTAGTTGCTTTATCTAGCAACTTTTATTTTGAAAGACAAACAATAGCCTGCTATCTTTTGATAGTAGGTTTTGGTGGCCTTTTAAGGCATTTATAACTCTGTAGAAAAAGAAGTAGTTTTTCGGCATTTTCTTTTTCTACTGATGTTGAAATCTTGCAGCTCGACCTCTTTGGATTATTTTGTTTTATTACTTGTATCTCGGATCCTTTGAGGCTGTGATTGTATAGGTCCAACTTGTTTCTCGGTTTTCTGTATTTGTGACCGATTCCTTTGCGTTGGTCCTCTTCTAAGTTATCTTTATAATCCTCTTTTTTGGACCTTTGTCACGTCTTTTTTAGGGATTACTTATAACTTGTTAGTGGTAGGAGTCCGACTTGGTTATGTCGGTCTTCTTTAAGTTATTTTTTGTAGTCCTCTTTCTTGGATCTTTGTCAGATCTCTTTCAGGGACTACTTGTATAACTTTTAGTGGTAGGAGTCCGACTTGGTTATGTCGGTCTCCTTTAAGTTATTTTTTGTAGTCCTCTTTCTTGGATCTTTGTCAGATCTCTTTCAGGGACTACTTCGAATAACTTTTAGTGGTAGGAGTCCGACTTGGTTATGTCGGTCTCCTTTAAGTTATTTTTGTAGTCCTCTTTCTTGGATCTTTGTCAGATCTCTTTCAGGGACTACTTGTATAACTTTTAGTGGTAGGAGTCCGACTTGGTTATGTCGGTCTCCTTTAAGTTATTTTTTGTAGTCCTCTTTCTTGGATCTTTGTTAGATCTCTTTCAGGGACTACTTGTATAACTTTTGTTTTGGGCTGGCTTTGTTATGTCAGGCCCTTCTAAGTTAAAGTAATCCTCTTTAATAGGGATGGCCAGACCTCTTTCTAGGGTTTACTTATAACTTGGGTTGACTTGGTCCGACTTGTGAGCGTCGACCAACCTTTAAGTTATTATTTTAGCTATCCGTAAGACCTCGTCAGGTTCTTTTTTGGATTGCTTTCGATAACTTCTTACATTATTCTGTGTTCACCTTCGCTGATTTGTAGAAAGTGGTTGGCATCTTTAGATCGTCCTTTGGGTGAATCGCGTTTTCACCTTTGTCGGACGATTTAATTTTATCGTGGTCGTGCAGTGAAATTGTTTTCATTTTCTGCCGACCTGTCGCTTATAATCGGACGATGAATACTTCAGATTAATGTGTCTTGGATTCTTTGTAGAATATCTAAATAAACTTTATTCAAAGAAAAAACACAAATATATACATGTGGTGATTTTCTTATCCTTTAAGTCGGGCATGACCTAGATCTCAACATGGTGCCTCATTAAAAAACCTTTTCAGGAAAAAGAGCACATCCACTAGTGAGATTGGTGCACGAAATTGTGATCAATACTTTTCACAAATCAAATAATCCCCGATAATGAATCCAAAAACTTGGTGTTCAATACCATGGCATAAACACAACTTAGCACAACTAACCAGCAAGTGTACTGGGTCGTCCAAGTAATAAACCTTACGCGAGTAAGGGTCGATCCCACAGAGATTATTGGTATGAAGCAAGCTATGGTCACCTTGTAAATCTTAGTCAGGCAGACTCAAATGGATATGGGTGATATACGAATAAAACATAAAGATAAAGATAGAGATACTTATGTAATTCCTTGGTAGGAATTTCAGATAAGCGTATGAAGATGCTTATCCCTTCCGTCTCTCTGCTTTCCTACTGTCTTCATCCAATCCTTCCTACTCCTTTCCATGGCAAGCTTATGCAAGGGTTTCACCGTTGTCAGTGGCTACCTCCCATCCTCTCAGTGGAAATGTTCAACGCACCCTATCACGGCACGGCTATCCATCTGTCGGTTCTCAATCAAGCCGGAATAGAATCCAGTGATTCTTTTGCGTTTGTCACTAACGCCCCGCCTTTAGGAGTTTGAAGCTCGTCACAGTCATTCAATCATTGAATCCTACTCAGAATACCACAGACAAGGTTAGACCTTCCAGATTTCATAGGTGAGAATGATGATGAGTGTCACGGATCATCACATTCATCAAGTTGAAGAACAAGTGATATCTTAGAACAAGAACAAGCGGAATTGAATAGAAGAACAATAGTAATTGCGTTAATACTCGAGGTACAGCAGAGCTTAATACCTTAATCTATGGTGTGTAGAAACTCCACCATTGAAAATACGTAAGAACAAGGTCTAGGCATGGCCGAATGGCCAGCCTCCCAAAGAGGGTTCAATCATAAAAACATGATCAAAAGCTCTAAATACAATAGTAAAAGGTCCTATATATAGAGAGCTAGTAGCCTAGGGTGTACAAAGATGAGTAAATGACATAAAAATCCACTTCCGGGCCCATTTGGTGTGTGCTTGGGCTGAGCATTGAAGTATTTTCGTGTAGAGACTCTTCTTGGAGTTAAACGCCAGCTTTTATGCCAGTTTGGGCGTTTAACTCCCATTCTTGTGCCAGTTCCGGCGTTTAACGCTGGGAATTCTGAGGGTGACTTTGAACGCCGGTTTGGGCCATGAAATATTAGGCAAAGTATGGACAATCATATATTGCTGGAAAGCCCAGGATGTCTACTTTCCAACGCCGTTGAGAGCCCGCCAATTGGGCTTCTGTAGCTCCAGAAAATCCGCTTCGAGTGCAGGGAGGTCAGAATCCAATAGCATCTGCAGTCCTTTTTAGTCTCTGAATCAGATTTTTGCTCAGGTCCCTCAATTTCAGCCAGAAAATACCTGAAATCACAAAAAAACACACAAACTCATAGTAAAGTCCAAAAAAGTGAATTTTAACTAAAAACTAATAAAAATATACTAAAAACTAACTAGATCATACTAAAAACATACTAAAAACAATGCCAAAAAGCGTACAAATTATCCGCTCATCACAACACCAAACTTAAATTGTTGCTTGTCCTCAAGCAACTGAAAATCAAATAAGATAAAAAGAAGAGAATATGCAATGAATTCCAAAAACATCTATGAAGATCAGTAGTAATTAGATGAGCGGGGCTTTTAGCTTTTCGCCTCTGAACAGTTTTGGCATCTCACTCTATCATTTGAAATTCAGAATGATTGGCTTCTTTAAGAACTCAGAATCCAGATAGTGTCATTGATTCTCCTAGTTAAACTTTCAGATTGTGACTCAGCTTTGCTAGAGTCCCCAATTAGAGGTGTCCAGGGTTCTTAAGCACACTCTTTTTGCCTTGGATCACAACTTTATTTCTTTCTTTTTCTTTCTTTTTCTTTTTCTTTTTCTTTCTTTTTTTCGAATTTTTTTTCTTTTTCTTCTTTTTTTTTTGTATTCACTGCTTTTTCTTGCTTCAAGAATCATTTTTATGATTTTTCAGATCCTCAGTAACACGTCTCCTTTTTCATCATTCTTTCAAGAGCCAACAATTTTAACATTCATGAACAACAAATTCAAAAGACATATGCACTGTTTAAGCATACATTCAGAAACAAAAGTATTGCCACCACATCAAAATAATTAATCTGTTATAAAATTCAAAATTCATGCAATTCTTTTCTTTTTCAATTAAGAACTTTTTTCATTTAAGAGAGGTGATGGATTCATAGGACATTCATAACTTTAAGGCATAGACACTAAGACACTAATGATCACAAGACACATACATAGATAAACATAAGCATGATTTTTCGAAAAACAGGAAAATAAAGAACAAGGAAATTAAAGAACGGGTCCACCTTAGTGATGGCGGCTTGTTCTTCCTCTTGAAGATCCTATGGAGTGCTTGAGCTCCTCAATGTCTCTTCCATGTCTTTGTTGCTCCTCTCTCATGATTCTTTGATCTTCTCTAATTTCATGGAGGAGAACAGAGTGTTCTTGGTGCTCCACCCTTAGTTATCCCATGTTCGAACTCAATTCTCCTAGGGAGGTGTTTAGTTGCTCCCAATAGTTTTGTGGAGGAAAGTGCATCCCTTGAGGCATCTCAGGGCATCTCCCATGACTCGGAGGTGAGGAATCTCATGGATTTCATGATGAGTGGGGTCTCTTGTGTGCTTCATCCTCTTCTTAGTGATGGACTTGTCCTCATCAATAGGGATGTCTCCCTCTATGTCAACTCCAACTGAATAACAGAGATGACAAATGAGATGAGGGAAGGCTAACCTTGCCAAGGTAGAGGACTTGTCTGCCACCTTATAAAGCTCTTGAGCTATAACCTCATGAACTTCTATTCCTTCTCCAATCATGATGCTATGAATCATGATAGCCCGGTCTATGGTAACTTCAGACCGGTTGTTAGTGGGAATGATTGAGCGTTGAATAAACTCTAACCATCCTCTAGCCACGGGTTTGAGGTCATGCCTTCTCAATTGAACCGGCTTCCCTCTTGAATCTCTCTTCCATTGGGCGCCCTCTTCACATATGACCGTGAGGACTTGGTCCAACCTTTGATCAAAGTTGACCCTTCTAGTGTAAGGATGTTTATCTCCTTGCATCATGGGCAAATTGAATGCCAACCTTACACTTTCCGGACTAAAATCCAAGTATTTCCCCCGAATCATAGTAAGATAATTCTTTGGATCCAGGTTCATACTTTGGTCATGGTTCTTGGTGATCCATGCATTGGCATAGAACTCTTGAACCATCAAGATTCCGACTTGTTGAATGGGGTTGGTAAGAACTTCCCAACCTCTTCTTCGGATCTCATGTCGGATCTCC